>NC_035933.1:168815-301880 GCF_000348985.1 Huiozyma naganishii CBS 8797 | reverse complement strand
TAAACGACGCCTCTATAGCTATCGGTCAATTCACTCATGAACGAAACTGAATGATAGTAGCAGAAACAATTTTTCCACACAGCACCTCTTCTACCTCAGAACTTAATCGCATAAACTGGACCCGCCACGCTTGTTTGAGCGATGTACGGTATTTTCCCTTTTAGGCTTGACTTTTCTTTTTTTACTGGTATTTTGCAAGATTAATTCACCAAGAACGAGATGGGTACCTCACATTCGCTTGCCCTCAACCACGTTAGATAAACATGTTCTGTCAATCGTCATAACCTATAAGGTCTGCTGCACTTTTTTTAACATGCCAAAAGACTTTCTGATTTCTTTTGTTTATTTGGCGCTGGACGACAAGTGAAACAAATGCAGTAGGATAATCCTGCAAATCACTTTTCTTGGAGACGCAGTTTGTATTTGCTGTGTTGGGAGTCTTGGTAGATTTTTTGACAAGTAGCATTTCTTTGTATTGGTACAGTTGCTGCCTACCAACCTCTGCTTCCTCTGCTTACCTGTCCCTCACACACGGCGCTGGTTCGTTCAGCAACCTTGTTTGCACCCTCTTTATATAATCAAGACAGGCACCGAATGCATCGCCTGCTGTTTGCACCCACTCCCGCAAGACAAGAATATCTGAGAATTCCTTTCAAATATCTCTCCTCTGGGCAACCTTCCTGAGCACGCCATTGCTTTTCTATTGAGAAGGGAAGACTCCAGTGTATCTCGCAGAGGGTTCTGGTGCACATTACTCTCATATATACTGGCTGCGGAGAACAATAGAAACAAAGGAAAAAAAAAGTCACTACGTAATCTCATTGATTACATACACAAACGAGAAAAAAGAAAAAAAACAGAAATTATAAAATTTTATAAAATTTAATAAAAACCGAAGCTCATCGTTAATGGAATAACCTTCCTCTCTATCATAGATACAGACAGCGGCATACCAGACACTCTAGTTAACTATTATTGAACAGCATTTGAAATAAAGGAAACAAATAAGAAGGTCAATATACTCGTATATGCTTGAATGTGTCGATATGCAATATGGAAATAACACACCTGTACAACCGGGCCAAACACTCAACGTTGACACGTCTGTCTCGCGCTCATCTATTAAAGGGAGTAATTCTCCGCTGAGTACAGAGACTAATATGAGGCAGGATGTGACTTCAAACGGTAGTTATAACCCATTTACTTCAGGGCACGGGCAACCGTATATTCTAAAGCGTGCGGCAACCACGCCCCTTTGCGTTCCATCATTCAAACCTAACGAAACCAAGTTCCCCAACCCGCATAACTCAACTTTGATCTCGTCCATAGAATTAGGAAAGATTTTGTCTCACTCAGATTCAGCCAAGAATCTGTTGATTTTTGACACAAGACCCTTCACTGAAAGATCCAAGGAATATATCGCAGGCTCGTTGCATATATGTTTACCTTCCACTTTACTTCGGAGGAAAAACTTCACGCTGGACAAATTGATCGAAAGTCTTCCGTTAAATGAACAAAAGATAATTAACGGTAAATTGGAAAGCCCGAATCTACAGATAATACTATACGATGGTACCACCAACCAGACTGATTCGTCGATATCGTTGGCCATCTATGGCATTGCTCAGAAGTTTCTAGACCATAAAGCGTTCGAGGCAAGAATACACAGTGCTCCAAGTGAGAACATAATATTAATACTAGCATCCGGGTATCACCAGTTCAGTACTTTATTCCCTGAACTTGTCGTCAAATACGCCGACCAATACTCACCTCAGGAGAAGACCGCACCAAACTCTGCAGGCTTATCCATACCTAGAATGAGTACACCCGTGCGAGCCCTTGGAGATTATAGCACACTAACACCACCAACAGTCACACCAGCAATGGACCAGAATAGCTTGTCCAATAGCTCGGGCCACAGCAACTGTAGCACCACTGCCCCAGATGCTGCATCGTCTGTTTCATCATCACCAATATCTGCATTATTTAAATTCCAGCTACCAACTTCACACACATCACCATCCCCACTATTCAAGTTTGCCCAAACTGAGGAAATAATGGACTTAGAATCGTATCTCAGCGTTGTCAACATAAACGAGGAGAGCAAAAGAATAAATGCATACACCGGTAATCCAGAAAATAATTTTTTACTTCAGGAATCATCTCCTCCGTCGATAAACAATTTCCAATTCCCGAAAAGGAACAGTTTGCCAACCTCTAACAACCAAGATAAATTGAACGTTCAACTCAAATTTTATGAGTTGGTGCAAGTGTACCCTGAAAACGAGGTAAACATGCATATTCCTCACTGGTTTCGAAACCTGATGCAAAGAGCGAAAATCCAGTTTATTGCCCAGTATCAGAAACTAGATATTCTAGAAAAGAAAAGATTGAACAGTTCAATATCAAGTTATAACAGCGATTTTGGCTCCACCGCGGGACACAAGAAAACGATGTCTGAAATGGGGCCATCCCCATTCATGGTAGATGGTGGGTCCGGTAAGACCGAAACCGGAGCAACCAAATTCTCCGAGAAACGAGCTAACTCCCAGCCCGATATTAATTTGAAGGATTCAAAGAGATACTGGCTACGAAATCTGGAAGAGGAAGATAATGATGAGGAGATAAGTAATAGCAAATTGTTTATCTCTTCTGGAGTGGAATTGGGCAACAAGAATAGATACAAAGACATTTTTCCGTATGAACACAGCAGGGTTCGCTTAAGGAAAACACTGCAGGATGACGAGACGGATATTACCGTCAAGACAAACCCTCTAGAGAGCACAGTTGATATATCGGACAACTACATTAATGCAAACTACCTCGGTTTACCTGATTTAGAATTGACAGAACAATCCCAGGGTGCCTCGCATATTGGTGATAATTTTGTAAGAGTCCGTTATGTTGCCACTCAGGCGCCTATGATGTCTACGGTGCACGATTTCTACACTTGTATTTTGAACGACGACATACCGGTGATTATCTCGTTAACCAACAGTGTTGAAAATGGTATTGAGAAATGTTTTAAATACTGGCAGGAAAAGAACTACGATGGAATACAAGTAAAACTCAAGGGTGAGTCTCAAATTTCAGCCAATATCATAATAAGAATAATCGAGCTAACGCAAATCGATACAGGCAGTACTTACGAAACTCTGCAAATGCAGTTGATCAATTGGCCCGATTTGGGCATAGCGGAGAACCCGGTTGACATTGTACAGCTGATAATCCTGAAAAACATCATCATGGGGAGGATCACGGATAAACTGGATACCACGCCTATAAAATCCACCCCCACTGTTCTTGTGCATTGCTCTGCTGGTTGTGGTAGGACAGGTACCTGGTGTACCGTCGATTCCATTCTTTCCAATTTACCTACATTCAATATTCTACAAAATCACTACCCCGCGACAGGGTCTTCCACATATGATCCGATCTCATGGACAATCAATATTTTCAGAAAACAACGGATCTCCATGGTACAAAATATCAACCAGTTTTTGTTCATTTACGATTGTCTGCTGTACTATTTCAAGCTAAATATGAACGACAACCTGAAGGATCAGAATGTTGCATTCCCAATGAAGCAGGGCGAGTCGTTGACCCACCTGCAGGAGAAAATTAGCCATATACCCATTGTGGAAAAGTTCCTTAGTAAAAAAAATGGAGGAACTGGAACAACTTGTTACAAAGTTGACTTAATCTATCATCAGCACATTTGCCATGCAAATAACTAACAGCACAGCTATATGTATTTGTTGTTAATATACATGTATAAAATCATTATAAATCCCTTATATATATGGAAGTTTGTAAACAATTTTTATTCAATAACGTTGTATTACATTCAACCTAACAGTAATTCGTAGACGATCACTAGCAGATTGATACCAATAAGAGGTACTATTCGAATTAATAATTATAATAATAATTAAGTGTGTTAGTAGATTCGCTTCAAGCTCAACCAAGATCGAAAAAGAAAAGGTCTTTCTTAAAACATTCAAAACATACTTCTTAGCAGAGTCTGAACAGCTCCAATTAGTTGAACAACCTTTGACTTTGCTGTTCCCTCCTGCTGGCCAAACACGGCCGTATCGCTGGAACTTCTACCAAAACCAACTGTAATAATAATGTACCGATAGAACGTTAGTAAAAGAAAAATAGCACCCAGGAGAATGAGACCTCTCTAATCACAAACTCATACTTCTACTCAAAAACCGCTCCTCGCTCAAAACCGCAATGGAGTTAACCAGTAGCAGTATAACATAGAAGAGCTTGCCCAAACCAAACAACATCATGCTTGCTCTTCTTCGAGGTTAGGTATGTGAGCTGGGATCTTGCCAGTTGGGTTCATGCTCGTTTTTATTGATGTCAATAAAAAAGAGAAAAATCCAGTCACGTGTAAGGTACATTAAAATGATGTGCCCTTTCTTAAGACCTGTCATTCTACGTCGTGGTAAATATTGAGCGAAACTTTGCCTCGCGCGACACAACATCTAAACAAAGTATGCTAATGGGTTTAAGTGCTACTTTTATCTCCTTTATACACACTAGAGAGATTATAGGAAATACATAATTATTTTAGTAATTTAACATAGTGGTTTGGCGACCAAAAACACAATGAATAATGAAAGAAAAACGTGGTGAGTATTTTAAATTCAACAGTTTTAATCAGCATTACGACGGGCAACCTTCTTCGCTCTTCTCTTACCGGTACCGAAGACCTTCTTGTCTCTGTTCTTCTTTTGCTTTCTTTGTTGTCTGGAGGCTTTTTCGACCTTTTCAGCCAAACCGTATCTGACCAATCTGTAGGTTGGTTCAAACTTCTTGGCATCGGCAACAGAGTTGTAGACTAGACCGAACCCAGTGGACTTGGCACCACCAAATTGAGTTCTGAAACCGAAAACGGAAACGGCATCCTTCTCAGCCTTGTAGACCTCGGCGATCTTCTCTCTTAGTTCGTCCTTGGAGATATTGGCTCTGTTTGGGTGCAAGACGTCAACGACAAATTGCTTTCTGGCCAAAAGAGGGTTGGAAATAACCTTTCTAGTACGGATAGTGACAGAGTCAGACTGTAATAATGTATTCATCAAAAAATGTTGACAAAAGTAACTATGTTAGTAAATTGTGCTAAGGACAAACTTCGTAGTGGGACGTCGATGTGCAGTAAAAAAGTGCATTTGATCTAAGAGTTTTGTACAACGATCGTATCTTAGGAGAAACTGAACACTAGTGTGCTTGGCTTCTCTCACATTCAACATTGCTTGTACAACTTTATAATGAATGAAAAAGCCTATTCGGAGTCGTCAACATCTCTTACCAAGGGCACTTTTGACAGCATTCCACCCTACGCTCCTTCTCTATCATAGCAAACGTTCACATACCATTTCTATGTTGGTTTTCTATGGTGTATGACTCCAAATGTGTTTTAAGATACTGCTAATTCAATAATATTGAAATTTCAATGCCATACAAGTTTTACCGGTTCCATAGTTTGGCGCGCACAGCAGAAGAAAAAATAATATTCAGCGTCCGTTCTGTCCAGAATAAGCCACCTGCACCGCCCGTAAAAGCGCGTTTCCAGAAGGAGCTAGGCTGAAAACCTCTCTGGCCCCTCCCAACGAGTCTGCCAAAAAAAGCAGCTCCAGGCTCACATTTTTCCTTTCAAGCCAATTTCCCCTTTGGATATAGCTGTTTTATAATTATTCTCAGAAACTTTTTCAAAATGGTTTGGGTGTATGGGTGTGTATTACAGTCATCGTTTCTAAACTGATAAGGCGGAGAGTGTTGCTGTTCTTGAAGCTGCTCTAACTTGTCACTTTGTCAATATCGAATATTTCTGAAGCTATATCGAATGATATTGTGTATTTATATAGATGAGCATAGTACTTTCCGGTACAAATGCGGATATATGTATGTTATGAGAAGAGGTTAGACTCCTCACAATTTTGTTATGCAAAAATGGAATGTAATTACATTATTCATGTAATGATAGTTACGAGTCTTGATAAGTTCCTGACTTTACTTCGTAAATATTCAGGATGAATAGTTGTTGTTGTTGTTGTTTGGTTATTCGCCAGTAGTACCAAAGTCTACTGTGCGAAGCAATTCTTGTGTTTTTTGTTTGTTTTTTTGAGATGGGGGTTCAGCCTATTGATCTAGCATTAGTTCAAAGGTTGGATCTGTCGATAGCCATTCTAACCGATTTCACCTGAGTGTAGTTATCCAAAGCGGCTTCACCCATCTCACGACCAATACCGGATTGACCAAACCCACCAAATGGAACACTTTGGTGGAATGCATTGTAGGTGTTAATCCAAATGGTACCTGACTTGACACGGTTGGAAACTTCAATTGCCTTGCTGATATCCTTGGTATGGATACCGGCGGCTAACCCGTACTGCGAGTTGTTAGCCAGCTTAATTACCTCGTCAACAGTGGAGAATTTCGAGACAGTAACAACTGGTCCGAAGATTTCATCTTTCACAATGGACATATCCTCCTTGACGTCGGCGAAAATAGTGGGTCTAATGAAATATCCCTTGTCCCCAACTCTGGTACCACCTGTTACGACACGGCCACCTTCCTTGGTACCTATGTCAACGAACTTCAGGATCTTGTCCAATTGTGCCTTAGAAGTTTGAGCACCTTGGAAGTTGTTTTGGTCAAATGGATCGCCGACTTTCAAAGTTTCTGTGTATTCCTTGAATTTTGCCAACACTTCTTCGTAGACAGAATCCTGGACGTAGACTCTGGAGCCTGCACAACAGACTTCACCAGAGTTGTAGAAGATTCCATAAGCAATATCTTTGACAGCTTTATCGATATTGGCATCGGCAAAGACGATATTTGGAGATTTTCCACCCAGTTCTAGAGTAACTTTCTTGATAGTGTCGGCAGCATTCTTCATGATCGTGCGACCGGTAGCGGTCGACCCTGTGAATGCAATTTTCTTGATGTCAGGGTGAGTACACAATCTCTCACCGATAACTCTGCCCGAACCTGGCACGATGTTGACAACACCTGCTGGGATACCGGCCTTGGCACATAAGCTGGATGCAAACAACGCAGATAATGGAGTCGTTTCAGCGGGCTTCAAGACTACGGCATTCCCAGTGGCTAAAGCAGGCCCAATTTTCCAAGACCACATTAGTAGAGGAAAATTCCATGGGATGATTTGGCCACAGACGCCGAGTGGTTCTCTTCTGGAGTAAGCGAAATGGTCCTTACCCGTGTCAATGACTTTCCCGAATAGCTTATCGGCCCATCCACCGCACGATCTCAGGTATTTGGAAACGAGGGCCACATCACCTCGGGCACACATTAGAGATTTACCATTGTCCATAGTCTCAATTTCTGATAGCAGTTCCGCATTCTCCTCTACCAAGTCAGCCAGTTTGAACAGAGCTCTTGCGCGAGTCTCTGGGTCCTCTTGGGACCATTTTTCAAAAGCGGCCTTAGCGTGTTTAACGGCAGTGTCCACGTCCTCGACACCTGCTTTACTGACATCCACAATTTTTTTCTCAGTGGAGGGGTCGATGACCTCAAAAGTCTTACCTGTTTGAGATGGCACGAATTGACCGTTGATGAACAGTCCTGTTGGCTGCTTGTACACCCTCCCAGTAGGAAGCGTCACATCTTTGAAAAGAGAGTTCGAAACGGATGAGTACAAGCGCAACACCCTCTTGGAAAGGAGAGCACTGGTGCTTTTGGTGGTAGAAAACATCATGTAGTGTTTTTACCGTTCTGGATTGTTGCCGTAGGTTGGGACCGCACTACAAATAAGCTTACCATTACAATTCAGGCACATAGCGCACGTCAAACTGTGCCTTGTTATATATGTCTCGTAAGCATAACTGTTCTGAAGTAAGCTGTGGTTGAGAATATGCATAAGCTCGACCGGGTATATCTGCGATGAGTCAGATAGTGGGGTGCTAGAAGAAGAGGGAGAAGAGATGAGGAGAGAATGAAAAGGTGGGGGGTATGGAGCGTACCGTCCGAGCCCAGTGAAAAATTATGTACTTGTTCGTAGAGAAGATGCGCAAGCAAAAATAATGCTCGAGGATAGAACACCACTATAGGAGGAGGAACAAACTCATCGGAAGCACTTGGTGCTCTTTATTTTTTCAGTGCCGCATGCGCCGGTTCGTAAAGACTAATTGCCAAGAGTTGGATTAAAACGGGACTCGCACAGTACTATGAGAGTCGGAAATGTGGTGCAGAGCACGGGCAGGGACACCCTGTTCAGTTCGTATGTGCCGTTTGCGGCCTCGATCCCGCCCACCAAAGGTCTTGTTTCCCAAACGGCTGTCTCAGATCGGGTGTGCAAACTTCTCCCAGCATCTTGCACCAACTTCGCCGGTTCCGGCAACCGGTATCGGACTAACCTACTCTTGCCGTGGAGGGAAGGTGGTAGACACCCTCGTTTTCCGTTCCGGACAAAAAGGAGTTCTACCGTTGCCAGCAGCCACGCTCTCAATAGTCCAACCTGTTGGATCTTGCTTGTCCCACCTAGGTCCACCGAGGAGATGACGTAGTATATTCTTGTGAAATGGCCTTTCCATAGTTATTACCAACTGCGGGTTATTTCCTTGGTGTATACATATATGTATTTACGTATGCGCAGATATGTTAACTGGGAGCATATGCTTAACTTGACGCTCTCGCTCACAGTGAGCTTTGGGGGTCGCTCATGTTGTATTTCATTCTTAGTATGAAATTGATCACCACCGCTAGTAGCAAAAAGAAACACAGTAGGGTCGGGCCCAGCCTATCGTCGTAGGGCCCCGACCCCCTCCTTCTTATAGCAGACGCTCTCCAATGGTATGTAACGAGAGCATAGATCATGGTGCCCATAGCGACAAGGGTGAACAAGCCAGCACTGATCCGACCAACTTTATCCCCAAAATTCAGTAGACCGACGCCGAGACCTCCCAACATCACCGTAAAATTCAGCCATGACAGAAACGTACGTTCGTTAGCAAAGAACACTTTTGGTTCCACCCTCGTGGGCAGAGCAATCTTCTTACCGGGTGTCTTCTGTAACAGCGGAGCACTAGACATTATTGATGAAGCAATATTTTAGTAATGTGCAAACGGTATATTATTCTACCCCTATGTAATATTAGCAAATCTCTGTTACGACTACTATTACAGTATACAGCAAGGTCTCAAAACAGATATGAGTAAATGCGATAGCCTACACTCATATATACTGTTTTGCACATGTTTGTGATCAACTTCGCTGTTCAAGAGGTCTCCGTTTCGCTTCTTTCAGAAAATGTTGAAGCACGTGCGATTATTACCCTATTCTGACTGCTGCAACGGGCACTTGGTTACAGGTCCGCCCAAAGTTTTGGTGATGGGAGGGTTCCACCGGTCGGCAGAGCAGGGCGAGTGTACTGTACATAACATGCTGGTCGAGGTAGGGGAAGGTAAGTCCAGCAACGGCCCACTAGCCAAGGAGAAACTGGTCGAATTGATTGATGCGGTGTACCAGAAAATCACCCCCGAGACACGACACGATGAGCAGAGTGTGAAGGGTCAATTGATCCGTGGGACTCTCACCGCGTTGCAGGCAGAGTCGTCTCTCTATAAGTACATAGTGACCGTCTCGACGGTCAGTGTTGCTGGGGACCCTGATCTCAGAGTCTCCAACACGTTAGGTGCATCGTGGAATGCCAAAAGAGATGGCTTCCATGTGCAGGAGTTCACGTACGAAGGCGACGGTTCGGTCGTCAAGTATTTGGTTACAGTGTTGTGGCTGCGCCAGTGAATCGACCTGCCAACAAAAAAAGAAGGGAAGGAGAGTTTAGCTGTTATGTCGTATTTCTGTATAGTTGTTTGTCCCGTATGTATTATCAATGTGACGCCCTCAATCTGAAACGGCCAATGAAGGATAGTTCACCCCTTGCTTGTAGATCAATCACTGTTTGTTCGAATTCTGGGCCCTGTACTAATTCCGAACCTTGAAGAACCATGCGCTTCCGCTGAGAACTGTCTACATCCTTTCTGCACCTCAATACAGCCTCCAAGAAATCAATTGGGGTCTCCGGGTAGCTGGCAATCATCTCGGTCCATACTTCTGGCACGGTATCCACCGGCCCGCAACTTAGATCCATGAAGTATTTCGTCACAGTAAATTTCTTAACGATCAGGTCATCCCTCTGCTCGGGTTCAACAAACTTCTCGAACGTGCTGTAAAAGACTTCGAAGTCACGCTTCATGGAATCCAAAAACTTGTTCCCCTTCGTCTTGAATGAATGTCCAAAGTTTAATGCATCCACAAACCTAAAGAAGGTTTCATCAATAAGGAGGCCCAAAAAAGTAATGAACACAATCGTACTCATCTGAGGTCTTATCTCAAGCAAATATTCGTTTAGCGTGACAGATATTTGCTTCCCCTGGTTCCCAGCGTACCAACTCTTGCTGAATATCTCACTGTAAGGCTTTTTCAAGTCATCAAATATAATATGCACTAATCCCGTACAACTTTCTCTCACCAGATCAGCAAAGGAATCCAGTGCTTTGTCCGCAGAACGATCAATGTCTTTGATCCAAACTTTACTAACAAGCTCAGAGTTCTTTTTGGTAATCGCTATCATGTAATCAGCAGCTCTCATCTGGTCATTCGAGATCGCAACAAGGTATTCAATCAACCCACCTGGTACTTGTACCTCCTCTGGTATGTTTTGTGGATCTTCATCGTAGTATTCATTGAATTTTAATAGTTTCTTCACCTCCTCTTTAATCTTACTAGTCCATAATTGTTGACGCTCCAACAACAAAATGACAAACCTTTGAATAACACCCACTAGAATCTTTGCTTGGTTCGAACCTGATGCAACATCTACCTGTTGTGTAAACATTTGGAAACAGGTCTTGGTACCATCGAGGAATAGTAATCCCTCAGAATCGACGTGTGGTGGAGTAGATCTCTCCAAAAACACGTCAAATTCTGCCTTCTCCAAATTGGCAACCCATTCTTTCATCTTTTCCAATATTAGGTTCAAATAATCTGTAAACAGTGTTTCTCTCTGCTCTGCTCCTATGATACTTTTGGCCTCCTTCTTTTGGAATCCAAATTCGGCCACCAAATGCGCTTGGAACGACCTATCATAATCCAGGATATCCAGAATGATCAGAGTTTCTGGTTCTGCCTCGACCAACTCATTAATGAGCATGTTCAGTTCAGCATAATATAATTCGTAAAACACCTGGAAAATATTCCAGTGCGATGGGGTGTAGTTGACGAGGATGGACTTAACAACTATCAGCTCGTTGAAAACCCAATCTAAGTTATTCAAAACCTCAAACTTCTTATCCCCAGTATATGTCTTACGCACCTCGACAAACATATCTTGAATGGATTGTTTTAGCTTATTGTGAAAAAACGTCCGGTATCCACGCGGTAAGGTTCTAGTGCTTATTGTACCATTTAACAGTTCCGTGTATATTCCTTTATCAGTTGGGTAATTGTCTTCGTTTTCACCAGCATCGTCCAGACTTTTACTCAGCACCGACGAAGAGTTTGGCAATTTTCTAACGCTCATCTTCTTGGCTTCAATCTCTTTCTTTTTTATAATGTTCCTGATAGCCATAATTCTGATATCTTCTCGCTCCTCCACATCTAGCACTTTGAAAATCCTCATGGGGAGTGATGTGTTTTCTCCCCTGGCTATCTCTACTATATCGTAGATGAGTGACTCTAGCAGTTGATCGAATTTCGTGGTGACACCGGAAACACGAGCAAAAATCTTGCTTGCGGTTCTCTGTACATCATCAGTAGAAACACTTGCCATCGCTGATACATGGTCCTGGAAATTCCGGGCCATTGTTATTAAATAATGAATTTGTAGCAGAGAGGGACAATCCGTCTCTAAGGCATCCCCATCCAGTTCCTCATCGAGCATGTGATTTAGCTGATCTATGAGAGCGCCAAATTGGACAATTTTCTCATAGATTGCTGAAGTGGTTTTAATCGTTTCGAAGAGTTCTGTGGCTTCACTGATGATTTCGTATCTTTTAATAGACGTTTTGTTTTCCTCGCTTAGCTTATTGACCTCCGAAATTGACTCTCTAACGAAGTTTACAGATTTTTGTGAAACGTTGAGCATTTTAAAGGCCTCTTCGATGTAACCAAGGTACTTGGAAGACTCCTTGCTTAATTGGTACTCCGTTGTGGAGTTCTGCTTGATCAGCTGTTCTTTGATATCCCTTACCCTGTCTAGCGACAGATCGTCTTTGAGTAGCTCTGATACATTCTGCGGAAGGATTGCCATCTCTCATCAAATGGGACGTTAAGGATTCGCAGGTCTGCTTCAAGAGAACGTTCCCCTGTTTAGTGTACTCTGGTTCAACACCGAAAAGCGAATGGCTCTCCAATTCAAAGACGAGGTGCACCCTTTCTGCAGCAGTGACTTGGTTTATTTTTTCATATTCGTCCACAGTGACTATTGGCCATTTTACATTGAAAAATCTTAGTTATATTATTGATATTTTTGCTTTATATTATATATGACAGAAATTAACTATACATCGAAGGATATTGCGATTTTAGTACGACTAAGCCGCCCTTAAACATATTAGATTAGATAGAAAGATACACCGTGAAATAAACCCATTAGAAACAGATAAACTGCGAAAAGAAAGAGAAATTGACCGGAAAAGGTAGCGAGTATGCATACTAACCAGAGCACATTTCACAGGCCTCTGGCTTGTCGATTGCACATGCAATCACCTTAGCGTTGTAGATGTCAAATTCCTTTTCTTCGCTTGCCTCCTTGGAGGTATCTGGTTGCTTCTTGTCCTCTGTGGCTGTTGGGATGGACGTGATTGGAGTGACCGGTTGAGAGTCCTCAATCTTGGCGGATTCGTTGGATGGAGTTGGAGAAGAATGTCTGAAGGGGCTAGTTTGAGAAGAAGCGGCGGCTTGCTGCTTCCTCTTGTCAGCTGGTTCTACGGTATCTTCATTCTCCTTTGGAGCAGAGTTGTAGGTTGGTCTTGAAGCAGAAAGATCTTCTATGCGAGGTTCACTTGGCGTGTAGATTGGGGAAGCAGAACTGTAAGTTGGACGCTTCAAGTTATCCATGTCAGCGATGGTTGTACCGGCTTGGTCAGCAACATTTTGGTCAATAGTGAATTGAATAGCAGCAGAGGCAGCTTGGGTTCTCAAGTAGTACATCCCGGTCTTCAAACCTTTCTTCCACCCGTAGAAGTGCATACTCGTGATCTTACCCATGGTTGGGGCCTGTAGGAACAAGTTCATGGAGTGCGATTGGTCAATGTAGATAGAACGGTCGGCGGCCATGTTGATGATTTGCTTCTGAGAGATTTCCCAAACGGTCTTGTATAGGTCCTTCAGTTCCTGTGGGATATTTGGTAGAGATTGAATGGAACCGTTGGCGGTAATCAAATGTTGCTTCATACTTTCATTCCAGATACCCAGATCTACCAAGTCACGTAGCAAGTATGGGTTGACAACTTGGAACTCACCGGATAGAACACGACGTTGGTACATGTTCGAAGTGACTGGTTCAAAACATTCGTTGTAACCCAAAATTTGAGATGTGGAGGCAGTTGGCATTGGGGCCATGGTCAATGAGTTTCTCAAACCGTGCTTGACAATGTCGTCTCTCAGAGTGTCCCAGTCCCACATACCGTATGGCTTGGCGTTCCACATGTCCATTTGCAAAACACCTTGAGCACTTGGAGAGGTCTTGAAAGTTTCGTAGGTGCCGTCCTTTTGAGCCAGCTCACAGGAGGCCTCTAGGGAGGCGTGGTAGATGGTCTCGAAGATTTGTTCGTTCAACAAACGGGCTTCTGGAGATTCGAATGGCAATCTTAGCAGCATGAAAGTGTCGGCTAGACCTTGGACACCAAGAGCAATTGGTCTGTGTCTCATGTTCGATCTTCTAGCCTCTGGAACAGGGTAGTAGTTACGGTCAATAACTTTGTTTAAGTTACGGGTGATAACTTTAGCGATTTCGTGTAGCTTCTTGAAATTGTAAGTGGAGGAGGTACCGTCCTCTGAGGTTTCGATGAACGCTGGTAGAGCGACGGAGGCCAAGTTACAGACGGCCGTTTCGTTAGGGTCTGAGTATTCGACGATCTCACAACACAAGTTAGAGGACTTGATGGTACCCAAGTTCTTCTGGTTGCTCTTCTGGTTACAAGCATCCTTGTAGATCATGAATGGGGTACCAGTTTCAGTTTGTGCTTCTAGGATAGAGTACCAAAGTTTTTGAGCCTTGATGGTCTTACCACGACCCTCTCTTTCATACTTGGTGTACAAGGCTTCGAATTCATCACCGTAGATGTCCGATAGGCCGGGAGCCGAGGATGGTGAGAACAAAGTCCAGTCTTCGTTAGCTTCGACACGCTTCATGAACAAGTCAGGAATCCACAAAGCTGGGAACAAGTCTCTAGCTCTGATTTCCTCCTTACCGTGGTTCTTTCTGATGTCGATGAAATCGAAGATGTCTGCGTGCCATGGTTCCAAGTATAGGGCAAATGCACCTGGTCTCTTGTTACCACCTTGGTCGACGTAACGAGCCGTGTTGTTAAACACACGGATCATTGGAATCAACCCGTTGGAGGTACCGTTAGTACCAGCGATGTAGGAGCCAGTGGAACGGATGTTGTGGATATGCAACCCAATCCCACCTGCGGTCTTGGAGATCAAGGCACACTCTTTCAAAGTGTCGTAGATACCCTCGATAGAGTCATCCTTCATGGCGACCAGGAAACAAGAGGACATCTGTGGCTTTGGAGTACCGGCGTTGAACAAAGTTGGGGAGGCGTGTAGAAAGTATCTTAGGGACATCAAGTTGTAAGTCTCGAACACCGACTCCAAATCGTTCCCGTGGATCCCCAAAGCGACTCTCATGATCAAATGTTGTGGACGTTCGGCGACTTGACCGTTGATTCTCAACAGGTACGATCTTTCCAAAGTCTTGAACCCAAAATAGTTGAATTGGAAATCTCTGTCGTAGACTATCGCGGAGTTAATCGCATCTTTGTTCTTCATGACGATGTCGAAGACTTCATCAGAGATCATTGGAGCGTGTTTACCAGTGGCCGGGTTGATGTAATCGTGCAGATCCGCGACGACTTGCGAGAACTGCTTAGTGGTCTGCTTGTGCAAGTTAGAGATGGCCACTCTGGCTGCCAAAGTGGCGTAGTCTGGGTGGACGGTGGTCATGTAAGCACACGTCTCGGCGGCCAAGTTATCCAGTTCGGACGTGGTGACACCCTCGTAGACACCAGAGATGATTCTCTGCGTGACTTTGACGGCATCGATCCTCTGCGGGTCCAACCCGTAACAGAGACGCGAGATTCTCGCGGTAATCTTGTCAAACTTGACAGGTTCTTTGCGACCGTCTCTTTTTATAACATACATTGCTATCGTGTATGAGGTTTGGTCTGTCTATATCTATTCTTGGTTCACTCTAACCAAAGTGAAAAACAGAAACAGTAAAAACGAAATAGAAAGCACAGATGAGAAATATGGATCAAAGTTCTGGAAAGAAGCGGATCTTTATATATCGGAATGCTGAAACAGCCAACAGACGCAGACGCAGAGCGAACAGTGGAATGGGAAAAAAATGTAACCTAACAGAGTAGTTTCCCAGCAGTACGTGATTCGTAATCAAAAGGAAAAAGAAAAGAAACTTACACCTAAGACGCGTAACTTCTTCCTCTTCCTCTTCTTTCTCGCCACTGTTGCACCGGTCTTTATGTTCCCAAGTTTCGTGATTTTGGCAGCAAAACTGTTTCCTTTTGGACTGCCTCTGCGTGCGCCCTTCACCTGTATATACGTTACTGGCAGGGGACACCGCATCTCGTGACCGAAAGCGGGAACTAAAAAGAAAAGAGAGCGAAGAAACGCGTCGCTGCGCGGTTTCCGAAAAAAGACACGGTTTTACGCGTCTGGTTTTCGTGTGCTGTGCGGTCTGCGTTCCGGTTCTGTTTACGCGTCTTGTTTCCCGAACAGGGCATGTACGTGGACGGTAATAAACGCGAAAAGAGGAGGTGGGGGGGTTGCACGTAGAGTTGTGCATATACTTACTAATACGGTTGCTACGGGATACGGATGCGGACAGGCGGTTGTCCGGGAGACCAACGGGTGATGAGATAGCTGGGGTGGGAACTATCCGTTTGGTTCCTGATTGGGAAAGTATGTATTGTTTCTTGTTTGCGTAGAAGTTATATAGTTTAGTGGCGCTCCCACTCGAGGGGCCGAGCTTGCTCACACGGTTCTCCTGTCGGATAGGTAGTGTGTGATTGGTGCTATACCACTGGCCTGTGTCAGTTTCTCGAACCACGCAAGCAGGATGCCACCCTGCCTTTGGCCCTCGGGAACAGACATACCTTTATATAGATACTTCACAAGGACCGCTTCTTGGTCTAGGGACAGCTGCTTCACTATGTTGGCAATGTCGGCCTGTCTCACTTGCGACAGCGTATCCAGCACGGCTTGGAAGTACGCAGCTTTCGTGGCGCCGTCGGCGCTGTATGGTGGGTCCTGCATCGCCAATTGAACAGCAGCACTGATGTCACCACTAGTCGACAGGTTGCGTAGCTGGGTAATCTTGGGCTGAAGCTCGGCAAGAGTAACTTGCGTCGTATACGGTGGTAGCAAATCTTCAGTCTTCAGCCTGCTTTCCGGGTCGAAAGCATCAATGTCAATTCTTCTCCAGTCAGTCATCGTATTGGGCTATGAACAGTGTACCGTTGAGGATTTATGACAGTACAGTCCCCGACATTGACAGCCTTCAAGCTGGTTCAAAAACGGCTAAAGGGGCCACACAACCCAAATTGCTTCGAATTCGAAAAAAATGGAAAAAAAAATTGGTTCTGCCATCTTAACAACAGTGCGGGTAATCAAGTGCAAGCTGTGCGTTACAAGGTACTTACTACTTACACGTCATATATAAACGATTACAATATCTATTAGTCTGTTTGGTCACAAGTTACAAGATCTTGTCGCTTGGAATACCGTCGTATTCGCCGTATCCCATGGCCAAGTTCATGTTTTGAATTGCCTGCGTGGCGGCACCCTTCAGCAAGTTGTCAATGGTGGCGCAGATGACGACCCTGTCGCCCGCATCACTCAATTTGAACCCGCCAATCACGACACCGTGCGTTCCCTTGATGTCCTTCACCAGTGGCACATCGTCAATGACTTTGACTAGTCTTTCGCCCTCGTAGAATTTCTTGTAAAGTTGCTTCACTTCATCAGAAGACTTTATGGAACCCTTTTTAATGGGGATCGAGATGGTCAGAGAGATCCCTTGGAACCACTCGCCAACGTGTGGGATAAAGGCAACCTCTTTACCAATCCGGTGAGAGATTTCACGCTCGTGGATGTGGTTGGTCAAAGCGTATGGGATTAAATTGTCCTTCAAAAACTTGGGGTCGTTTTTGGGGGATGGTTTCGTACCAGCACCAGAGTAACCGGAGACACCAAACACGGTGGGCAACCCGTTAATATAATCGGTCAGTGGAGAGATGGTCAACTGAGACCCAGTGGCGTAGCAACCAGGATTGGAAATCTTTCTCGTGTTACTGATTCTTTCCCTGTCGTTTAATTCAGGAAGACCGTACGCCCATTCAGACTCGGAAACAAACCTGTGGTCAGCGGACAAATCCAAAATCTTGGATTTCCCACCAGCGACACTTTCAATGGCCTGAACGATTGGTTCAGAGATATTGTTTGGCAAAGCCATAATCCAGAAATCGACACCACCTTTGGACTCCAACGCCTTGATATCTTCTGGTTGCAAATTCTCGTAGATGACCTCGCCCTTCGCATAACCTTGCAATTTCTGGCCCTTCAATTCACGGGAGGACACGTGTGCAATTTCGAAGTGTGGATGGTTGTTGATCAACGCAGTAATGTTTTGGCCAGTGTAACCTCTGGCCCCGATCAGAGCAATGCGGCCCTTCTTCGTGTTGGTACCTTCTGGCTTAGGGGTAGACCGTGTGGAGTAGTTTCTCGCTGACATGCCCGAGGCAAAGACACCAGAGGAACTCGAGGCTGTAGAGACAAATTTGGAGTTCTTGACAAATTCACTAATCAAATTGGAAACGGTCTCCAAGTCGTTGATCCCATACCAGAATAAAACTTTCCCGTTCTTCAAGTAAGAACCTTGTGACTTGTCAAAATGCCACGCGATGTTTGGGTCATCCTCGTTGACTATCCATTGCAACGACTTGAAGTCGCGGTTCAAGGCGCTAAAGACGTTGTCCGTGACGTTGTTTAGCCATGCGGAGTCCGTGCAGATGAACTTGTCGACTCTTGGGATATTGGAGGCACCATTCTTGATGACAACAGCGAATGCCTCCAATGGTTCATCAGAGTATGCTGTGAAATCACTCTTTTCTAGTACTTTTAAGTACTCGGCGACAGATTCTTTACCGGAGGCAATCTCTTCGTCTCTCTCCAGGATCCCTCTTAAAACGTCAATGGAGGAAAACTCTCCCAGGGAAGATCTCTTGATTAGCTTGTAACCTCTTCTGATCATGGTACCGGCACCAGAATCCGTGAACAGTTCCTTCTGTAGGTCCTGGACGTTGATGATGGCGACAGACGATGATCTTGGCAAGTAGTCCAACAGTTCTTTGATCTCCTTGATCTTCAACTTTGTTCCGTACTTAACCCAGCTCTGCTTTAACAGATCAGCGTACTCCTCATCTAAATTGATCATGGAGATCTTCTCCTTGGTCTCACCGTTGATGATACCACCCTTTTCATTCAAGTACACAATCTTCAAAGGTTCAAATACACGGGCCAGTTCACCAGCAGCGACGTCCGCATTGACGTTCAACATCTGGCCGGAGGGGGTCTCAGCCAACGACGTCAAAATGGGCAAAGCCCCAGCCTTGATGGAAGCCTCAATGGGTTCCTTGGCGACGTTTGTAATCTCACCAACGAGTTTGTACTTCTCTTTGTCCAAGTATTCAGCTGTGAATACACCCGAGGTGATGGGTCTTGCCCTGACACCCAGCTTTTCCAAAGCGGTCACCAGTTTCAGATTCTGTTCCAGGAAACATTTCCTAACGACGGACATGGTTTGTCCGTCGGTGATTCTGATACCGTCGATGTAGTCCGGTTCGATCCCCTGAGCCTCGAGCCTCCCGTTGACCTGTGGCCCAGTACCATGAAGCACGATCGGGTACAACCCAACGTGGTACAAGAAGGCGAGACACGATGCCAGTTCGGGCAAGTTATCGCTGATGATGGCACCGCCTACTTTAATAACGGCGAACTGCTGTTGGGACACCGAGGTGAAGTACTTGAGGTACTGTTCCACCTCTCTCTTCGTGCTGATATTATTCAGCAATTGGATCACTGTGGACCGTGTCCCAGAGGTCCCCACGCCATTCGTGGAAGAGATGAATCTCTTGGAGTACCCGACTTTCTTCCTGGTGAACACCAAGCTGTTGTTGGTGGGCAAAGCTTGCACAAGCGACGCTGCGACGTTTCTGCTCGACAGCACAGAGGACAACCTCTGTACGGATCTGCTCGAGGCAGATCTCTTCGCAGAGGCAAGAATGCTAGGGTATGGCATTAGCAGCGTAAGGCGGTCTTCTATCCAATCGGTATCGACTCGTAAGCGATGTGTACCACTATCAATCCACCTTTAAATGTGTCTCTAATGGAAATGGACAGCGAGTCTCCCGCACTTTGCACAAATCAGATACAGTTCGTTACTGCAGTTTTATACGCGGACGTCGCTGACTCATTCACTTAACGGTCATGTTTTTGTGCGTCGGAAAAACAGCGAGAAACCGAAAAATTTTCAGTGTGGCGTTAAGTGCAGTCGAAAGCGAGACCGGAATGTGCAAAAGATGTGGGTGTTCGGGTGAGGCATTGGATGCCCGCTTCAGCTGTGAGGCAGTTGACGATGATGAGCCTGGCTGGTCCGGTGTTTCTTGAAGACGATTGGCGGCACTGGTCACCTTTGAGGAAGGGTGCTTGGCCATACCGTATACACTAGCTACTCATGCTAGTTTGTTTGCTTGTTTTATCTTGTCGGGCACGCTTCAGTAATCCATGCCGGGATCTTCGGAGTCTGTCGCGGTGGGTCTTGTTCGCGCAGTTCTTGACTTGTATAGTACAGTAGGTACAAATTCCTCCCCCGCACTGTGCTGCTGCTCGAATGGTGCGGGCTGCGGCTGCGGCTGGGTATTGTATCTGCTGGGGCCTCTTGCGGCTGTAGCAGAGGATGGTGCGTATCTTTCCGTGCGAAATTCCCCGTTATCTGAAGTGAATCGTGTGGCACCAAACCCTGATAAATGGTCAGAGCCCGTAGCCCTTAACGGTGCGAACCGGCTGGATCTCGGCGGCGTCTGGGTGTAGCCTCTGCCGCCGAGTCCTCCGCCCAATCTTCTCGGTGTGAAGTACCTGTTTGTTCTGCCTCTCTCAAAATCCACAATACAAGTCCTCCCTTTTATTGGAATCCCCCTGTGGACACCAGTCTCCCTCATTGTTCTTTTGGACGCCTGTGGGTCCGCAAACAAAACAAATCCATATCCTCGCGATTTGTTCGACTTATCCCTAACAACCCTCACTTTATCAACAGCCCCATACTTACCAAATATCTCTTGCAAATCCAGTTCTGTAGTGTCGTAGGGCAACCTCCCAACAAATATCGTTTTGTAAGGATCCGTCCCCGCTATATTTGGGTCCTCAGCGGGTTTCCATTCCTCGCAAAGTAACTGTAACTTATCCATCTCTTTCTCTTTCTCGTGTTTCACGTCTTCGTACACGCGGAGATGCTTGTTCGCTGTCCCGCGCGGGAATTCCTCCTTATACTGGTGCAATGAGCTCAAATACTTTGTGAGTCCCGTTATATTTGGATTCGTTCGACGTTTTTCCAACGGATAGTCAATGGGTTTCCTATAGGGTAATGGGGGTCCTCTGCTGAATAGTTCAGCAACATCGGGTGGAAATTTGGACATCGCTCAAATGGGCCCACTGTATGGGAGAAATACTACTATATCTGTAATATTGCATCAGTTTCAAAATTAGTTCATTATTAAGTTATTATTGTTTTTTTTCGATATAATTTTTTACATAGTATATACGTTTCCTTGTGCAATCGATGGGCGACAAAATGCAAGTGCAGTGTCTCTATTCAGGGTTCAATTGCCGACAACAGTCTTCCTGCCCTTTATTAGTTGATTTAGTAAATCAGTAGAGTTGGTAGACCCATTTTCAGGGGTTGGTGCTTGTGGTGGAAGTGGTTGCTGTTGCTGTTGTTGTTGTTGTTGTTGTTGTTGCGGTAGATGTGGTTGATTCATGGACGCAGTAGCAACATTTGGCGTGCCACCCGCAGAATAGTAGTTGGGTTGCATCGGGTTGTTCGATGGTGTCCCACTCACATTTACACTTTGCAAGAATTGGATTACAGATGCAGAGTAGTCCACGGGTTTGATAGCCAGTATGTCGACCAGTTTCTGTCCCAAAACGTTATCAGATTTCTTGGATGTCTCGATGTTATCCCATGAAAACAGTGAAGGATAGTTCTTATAAATAGTTGTGTCCAGTAGATTTGGTTTCAATTTGAAAGATTGTCTTTCATAGTTTGATAAAGAGGATATTCTGCCATCCAAAAATGAAACTGCGCTTTTCAACGCATCGTAAGGATCGTCATGATCTTTCTCGTTGTTAACGTTTTCCTTCTTTTTCTTAGTTTCCTTGTTACTACTGGCATTGTGAACTGTAGAAACGTTTGCCAAATTGGTAGGCTCTTGATGATGATGACCCAACGCATCAGCCAAAGTGGGTAAGTTATGAGTGCTCGTGTTTTTCGATAAGTTCAGCGAAGTGATAGGTGTTGATGATTGGCTAACACCCCAGGCATTGGTGCCCGCTGGTAAGTGTGCAGGTGTTAGCACCGGGGTACCAGACCCACTATGAACAGTATCATGTTGCAAGTGTGTTTTGATCGGAAGCGGGGAGGGTGCCGCAGATCCGCCATTCAGGTTCAAGGAAGACAACCCACCATTGGAAGTGTTGTGCCCCAAGGGTTTGAAAAGGTTTGGAGGAGCCGATGGTGCAGCATGGGCGCTCCCGGGAGTGTTAGAGCTGCTGTGTTGTAGGGCTTGCTGTTGTTGTTGTTGCAGCTTGTTGTTCCTATTAAACGATTCTGCCTCCTCTCCAGGTTCGTGCAAAAACATACAGTTTGGGTTTGGGCAAGGCTGACCTCTTAAATACGAGGAACAATACTTCGTAGTACCATAAGCGGCTTTGACAAGTTTTCCATCCATATAGGTACCATCCACTTGTGCGATACATTTTGCTGCATCATCTTTCGCGGCAAAAGTAATGTAGACCCCATACCCGGGAGTGTGGTGGTGATAGGTGTCATTCGGATGAGGGTTTTTCCTGTTCACAACAATCTTGTTGATCTTACCGTACTGGCCGAAATATTTATCCGATTTCAGAGCACTTGATACTTCCTCATATGGGACAGACGGATTAACACCCACAACATAAACCAAGTTTTTCTGGATCACTCTCATACCTGCCAAATGTTTCCTATTGCTGTACTCATTTTCCTTTTTCTCCTTCTCCCTTTGTTTCCTCTCTCTCTCCTTCCTGGCCAGGTTTGCACGCTCGATCTTCAGCTCCTCTGGAGATAAAACAACGTATCGTACGCTATCATCGTCGTATTTCCGTCGACAAGCCGGGCATCTGCCGTTTAGCTCAGGGTTCTGCCTAATATTGTTGTAACAGAATTGACAAATTTGATAGCCACAGGGACAGGGGAAGAAATTCTTATCTGTGATATCTAATGGTTCAATACACAACGGACAGTACTCTTCCTCGTCATCAGAGAGGAAATTCGGGTCATAATTATTGTGGTATGAATGGATGTTATTGGCTACGTGTGATGTCATTTCCTCCTACGTCTCTTCTCACAAATATCTCTGCGCGTGGTGCCCAATACTAATAAATACTCTGCTTTCAGTTGTAATACAAATCCTAAGTGGTGAGATTTGTATTCTATGTGCAGAGAGTTATCCTAAAACCTCGAACCTACTCAGCGCAACTGCCAGCTACGCTGTAGACGGCCATTGCCGTCCATGAAAATTTTGAGATTGGAGGGACAAAAAAACAAATAGTGAAAGCGTGTTACCCGACTTTATTTTGATACGTGTCAAAGAACACTGACATGAACAATGAACCGTTCGTACAGTTGTGAGATTACCAGTCAAAAGCAGTCCTAGAATATTCCAAGTCGGTTGAAAGTTTGTGATGGTGCAGTAATCTTTTCAAAAAAGGTTGTAGGTACTCGCTGGCTGCAGCATTTTCTTTACCTTTTTCAAAAGATTTTAGATAAAACATAGGGAGACCTGTAGAGCTGTGATACACCGTTATATTACTTGTTGAATGTTATATATATTGTGGTAGATTTAGGTCCTCTTTGTCTTGTTTCCAATGTTAAGATAGCAAGCACATAAATGATGATATCCGCCCTTTATACGCAGAGAAGAAGTTTGTTTCTTGTACAATTATTAAGTGGTCACCAAATGGCAATAGTTCTAAATCTTTCCCACAGGTATTAAATAATTAAAAAAACACAGAATAGACGCAAAGGGCTTACAAATTAGTCCTTAACTAAGCTGTCTTATCATATCTGTGAATTTTTTCCTCGTCTGGTATGTTTTGTGAGCATATTTTACTTTTGTAAACTGTCAGCTATAGACCGGCTCCTAGTGTACTGTAATATAGCCAATATGAAGTAGTCTCATCTATCGTAAAGTTATCTCAAAATATTTTTGCATTTTATGATGCTCAGCTTAATTTTAGTTTAAATAGTTGGTGAGAATCTCAATTTTTCTCTATCAATTCTGAAAACATAAACAAAAATTAAAAAATGTAGCCTTGATGTGACGGTGTTTCGTCTTATACTTATTTGATAACCGCATTTGGGCAATACAATTAGTTTATCTCTGTACGTTTCTAACAGTTCCACCGGCAATTAATCTTTATCAAAACGTACCGGCTCAAATTATTGGCCCTAATGGGTAAGGCAAAGAAGTTAGACATAAAAAAAAGCATCTAGTTCGAACTATACAAAAATAAAAGTCAATAATTCAATTAACAATGAAGTATTTTTTTGGCTGGTATGGTTCTTCCAGATAATTGATTTCTTCTTCAGTCAACTCAATTTTGGTGGCTTCGATCGCTTCCTTCACTCTCTCAACAGAACTGAACCCAATGATAGGATTATAGCCCTTGCTCATCACCCAGGCTTCAGAAATCATAGCCATTGACACGCTTTTCTTTTTCGCAATCTCCTCGACTCTCTTAATAGTGATTTTGTCACCTTCTGTGATTTCTGTTTTGTATGTGTTAGAGTTACTTCTTTCTGTGGCCGCGTCTAACGGCCTACACAAATACCCACCTGCATTGGGCGACCATGGAAGAACAGCAATGTTGTTCCGCTTTGTGTAAGAAAGGAGCTCCCTTTCGTCTTCCCTGAACAGCAAGCTGTATTCAGTTTGGGAGCTAACAAATTGGAACCAATCGTACTTTTCAGCGATCATCTGAAGTTCAACAAATTCGGTTGCCAACATTGTGGAAGCACCGACGTACCTAACCTTGTTTGATTCGACAACATCGTTCAATGCCTTCATAATCTCCTTCCCGGTACATTCATGATCCAATCTGTGGATTTGCAAAACATCAATGTACGTGCCCAATCTTTCAACAGATTTGTCCACACTGGCAAGGATGTTCTTTCTTGACAACCCTCTCTGGTTTGAAAGTGTGACATCAGTCAATGGATCATTTTCACCGCCTATTTTGAAGGGCTCCAAAGATTCATCCACTGGGAAGTAGACTTTTGTCAGGATGACAACCGTTTCTCTGTTGATATTGTACTTCTTCAAAAATTTACCGAGCAACCTTTCGCTGACCCCGTTACTATAAACATTAGCGGTGTCGAAAGTCCTGACACCGTGGTCGTAACAGTACTTCAAAATCTCAAAAACTTTCTCCTCGTCCTCTATGACCCAGGGGATTCGTTTCCGGTCACCATACGACATACACCCAACAATGAAGGGAGAGATCTTCATCCCTGTGTTACCGAAACGTACTTGTTTGACTACACTCATATTTTGTTCTGTTTGAGACTAGTTCGCTATTTTGCTGGTGAGATCCTGCAATGGCAAAAGGGAACCAATTGGACAGACGGCATTTGACGAGCAGCTCACTGCCATTTATATATGATCTTGACCATGGTGTTAGCTGAGCCCAATAAGGCGACAAAACCCTTCGTTCGACCGAACCAGCAACTAATTCATGTCCCCAATGCTATTGTGAAAGTGCTGCAAAGAAATATTGCCATACAACAAAACAAGGTAACCCGACCGAATCGGCCGAATTTGTTCGGCCGAACGTATTCGGCCTAATCAACTCGTACCTTTCTAATAAACGTATAAGCACAAGAAGATGATACTGTGGGAAGGATTGTGCCCTAGAACCCTTTCAAAGTTCCTCTGTTACTTCGGAGTCCCGTCGACCGACCCCCAAACCCCTTCAATTTGCGTATCTTAAACATTAGAAACCAAATTAAAGTGTGGGAACGGTGTCTGAACCAGATCTGAACTTTCCAGAAAGTTGCAATCTGAGAGCCAGCTTTCTGGATTTGATTACTCGACACCGGTTAACCTACTCGAGCTGCAATTCACCATCGAAACTGGTAAAGAGAAAGAGAAAGCAAGGTATGAATCAGGCGACCACCTGTGAGTACCTCTGCTCGGTGAATAACATCGTAATCATTAGATTTGCGGGTACATAAAGAGTGGTTATACAAATGTACACTTGAAGGAGTTTGTATCCTCCCCTTTCACATTGGTCATTACTTACAAAGGAACAGTCCTGTAGTCGACGTTAACCAATGCATCGTCGTGGTGGCAGGTGACTTCGACGATAACTTTGAATTTCTTATCATGGTACTCCGTCTCCTCAGCGTAGTGCCATGTAATCTTGTCGAACTGTTCATCTTTACTCTTCTCGTGGAACTTCATGTCTGGCAAGTTCAATGCCTGCTTCAGATCCTTCAACAAGTGTTTCTCGACGTGTTGGTGCAAGTGTCTCACGAACTTCTTGTTGTGCGAGTTCTCCGTGTCCTTCACTTTATCTGGGTCGTCATGGGCCTGGTGCAAGACAAAAGGCGGCAAGTAGTTGACTTGGCAATGCAAGTCCGAGAAGTCGTCGTCCTCTGTTTCATTCTTGATGAAAGTTTCGAACGTGTCGAGATCGTCGAACACTTTCAAAGTCTCACCGGACTTGGTGGTGACATTGGTGAAAGTTGGCTTTTTGTCCTTCTTAGGCATTTTGTATTGTATTGTATGTGTGTGTACTTGTTGCAAGTAGTTAAAGACATAAAGTGGTACAAGAGGAAGAGGAAAAGGAAAACACAGAGACAAGAAACTTTGATCCAAGCTTATTTATATACACAGTGATGGCCGGGGGGGGGGTGAGAGGGAGGGGGGGCGTTGCTGTTGAGTAAGGAGAGAATACGAGGGAGCATACAAAAACGGACACTCTGTTCAACCAGCCGTCGCCGTCGCCGTAGTATTACAACCCCACGAACAAATCAAACGAGAGGATGAAGGGGGGGGGGGAAGGCAGGAGACTCTGTTAGAAAGTGGTCCAACTTTGAATAAGAGAGAGTGAGGGTGAAGGATGCGTAAGTAAGCGCATTGCATATCTAACGGTTGGAATGTCCGGTATTCCCCGATTTGGACATCTCTCCGGAAATGTCCGCCCCGCGCGTCGCTCTGCCCCTTCTTCGCACGGGAAACCCGCAGAAGAAGAAGAAGAAGCAGTACACAAAACGCACACCCGCAAGGGGTGGGACACGGGGTGGACACGGGAGGGACATTTGGGGACACGCGGCTGTGGAGCGCAGTGTTTGTCCCAGGATCTGCCTGTTACGCTCTGCTCTATGTATACAGTGCTGTACACCGTCAAGATCTCCTGCTGGGGGCGGGGTTAAAGAGGAGGGGAAGAGGAGGGGAAGAGTTGAGGGAGTGAAGGGGATACATTTGCTGTTTGAGAGGGACGGGCACCGCCGTGTTGCAAGGGAAGGGGGGGCGTCTGTGTGTGTGTGTGTATGTTCCAGAAAAGTCGAGCTACGTTGGACCGTACAGTGGGTAGTCCATGAATAATGTTTGCTCAGCTCTATATTTCAACTGTACGTATTTTGATTCCTTATGCTGCATTTCCGACTGACAATGAACCGTATCCGTGAATCTTTGCTCGAGTCTTGGAATGAATTTCCTACCGTCTCTCCAATAAACCGCCACTGAAACGGTGAAATAATTACACAGCGTTAAAGCTGAGTTGACAATTTTACTGTTACTTACAAGCTTTTGTATGTTCAAGTGTCGTTGACACCCTAGTACAACTTAAAGACGTACTGTTTGGTCGAAAATACCAGCTTGTGTAACAGACCCAAAAACTCCAAATTTTTACGAAGGCACTGTGGCCGAGTGGTTAAGGCGACAGACTTGAAATCTGTTGGGCTCTGCCCGCGCTGGTTCAAATCCTGCCGGTGTCGTTATTTTTTTGCCCTTTTTTCTTCCCCACTGTAGTATCCCATAGGCACATAGCATCTGCACGTACCAGGTACCCACTCTACGGGACCCCTTTGTAGTACCACCAGTCACGTCTCCCAAGAGTCATCGGACATCCGCACCGAGGCCCAATGGGTCTTCCCGCCACGTGACCCCAGCGTTCCCTTTCTTCCTGTTATGGCCAGGTGACCGCTATTGCAAAAATATCTCCATTTGTCCGGGGTTTGCCGCTCTGGACCAATGGAGAGCCCCAGAGTGTTAACTACTGCTCACTACTGCTACTGAACCCGTTATGCCGAGGGACCCAGTCAGTGGCTCGTGACTACTTCTCTTGAAGGGTTGCTGTCTCTTAAATAACCGATGATGTGGTTAACCGTATTCTCGGAGACATCGAAGTTCGAGTTGAATAAAATTTGTTATATAAGTGAGTTCTGCAAGGTGGTAATATTTCTGATCCCATCGTTCGTTCTATCTCTTACTCTTAAAGGACATACATATAAATATCCATCGATAAATATCGAATTCTTCCAAACAGAAGCATCCCACCCACTTATATTTCGAGATGCCCACTATCAAAGAAGCTAACAACTTCGCAGCTCTGCAAGAAAAGATCAACCAAGACGCTCAAGAGATCGAGCAATGGTGGTCCCAGCCCCGTTGGAAGCACACCAACAGGATCTACAGCGCCCGCGATATTGCCGTGAGACGTGGTACTTTCCCAGCACTAACGTACCCATCCTCAGTCGTCGCTCAAAAACTGTACGGTGTCTTGGCGGAACATAACGCGAACAAGACCGTCTCCCAGACTTTCGGTGCATTGGACCCAGTGCAAGTGACTCAGATGGCTAAATACTTGGACACGATCTACGTCTCCGGGTGGCAGTGTTCCTCTACTGCTTCGACTTCCAACGAGCCAGGTCCAGATCTCGCTGATTACCCCATGGACACTGTGCCCAACAAAGTGGAGCATCTGTTCAAGGCGCAACAGTTCCACGACCGGAAGCAATGGGAGGCAAGGGCGCATGCGACCTCTGAGGAGGAATTGAAGCAGCTTGGTCCAGCCACGGACTACCTGACCCCCATTATCGCTGACGCGGATGCGGGCCACGGTGGGTTGACCGCCGTTTACAAGTTGACAAAGATGTTCATTGAGCGTGGTGCCGCTGGTATCCACATGGAGGACCAGACCTCTACGAACAAGAAGTGTGGCCACATGGCTGGGAGATGTGTGATCCCCGTCTCTGAGCACGTTTCGCGGTTAGTCACGATCCGTATGTGTGCTGATGTGATGAACTCTGACCTGATCATCGTTGCAAGAACGGATTCCGAGGCTGCCACTTTGATCTCGTCCACTATTGACACGAGGGACCACTACTTTATCGTCGGCGCGACAAACGAGAACCTTAAGCTATCTCTTGTGGAGACTTTGAACGATGCTGCTATTAAGGGTGCCTCGGGGGACGAACTGGCTCGCGTGGAGAAAGAGTGGTGTGAACAAGCAGGGTTGAAGTTATTCCACGAGGCGTTTGCTGACAAAGTGAACAAATCCTCGAAATCGTCCTCTGAGAAGAAACGTATCATTGACGAGTTCAACGCGAAAGTCGGCCCATTAACTGAGACATCGCACAGGGAGGCCCGTGCACTAGCTGAGTCTTTGCTCGGAGAACCGATCTTCTTTGACTGGGAACTACCACGTGTCCGTGAAGGTCTGTACCGTTACAGGGGCGGCACACAATGTGCCGTGATGAGAGCTCGTGCATTTGCACCATACGCCGACTTAGTGTGGATGGAATCGAACTACCCAGACTACGAACAAGCCGTCGAGTTTGCCGCTGGTGTACGTGCACAATACCCAGACAAATGGCTTGCCTACAACCTGTCCCCCTCTTTCAACTGGCAGAAGGCTATGTCCGTGGACGAACAGTACACTTTCATCAACCGTTTGGGGCAACTGGGTTACATATGGCAATTCATTACGCTTGCCGGGTTGCACACCACCGCACTAGCGATCAACAATTTCTCGCGCGATTTCGCCCAGAACGGGATGAAGGCGTACGCCCAAAACGTGCAGTTACGTGAGATGGAAGAGGGTGTCGACGTGCTAAAGCACCAGAAATGGTCTGGGGCCGAGTACATCGACGGTATACTGAAATTGGCGCAAGGCGGTGTCAGTGCCACTGCAGCGATGGGCGAAGGTGTCACCGAGGAACAATTCAAGAGCAAGCTGTGAATGTAACTAACTGGCCACGTCCACGCAAACTGGTATATATTCTTTCCATAGAGTGATAACAATAAATCTCTCACTGTTTCCATCCCCACGCGAGTGTTTCTCTGCGGCCAGTACACCCGTGCGCCTCCGGATCCGAGAAGTTTAGAGCCGACTGTTTCTTGTCTCTCCCGCCTTTTTCCGGAAACGTTCCGCGGAAGAAGGTGCGCCCCGCGGGTGTCCCTCTGTGCCTCACCCGCCTTAATTCCGCGGGTGACTACGCCACCCCCCCGGGTGCAGCACGGCACAGTCGAAACCGGCCCCTCTCTCCTTATAGTCACTACACAGTGACTAAGCAGTCCCCCCCGCTCGCTCGTGGGCCGTATTCCCGCTTTGGGGAATGTGTAGCTTTGTATGGGGGGACAAGAGAGGGACAAAGCGGAGGCAACAACAACAACCTCAGAGCCTAAACGGCACACGTTTGAGTCTTCCAAGAGCAATGCTGTATTGTGTTGTGTACACAGCCGCTGCCTACGGATTGCGTGAAAACTACTGGGGTCTTTCGCTCTTTTTTTGGTGCCAACTGCGCGGGCGACGGAGGACGGGTTTGTGGCCAAAGTAAAGCCCTTTTTCCTGTTTGTTTTTTCATTGCCCCTCGATGACAGGGATCTCCACGGCTAGCAGAGCCATGCAACACACATACGTATATATATGGAACACGTTTGCCACTAGTCGGCTGTGCTCGCTTCTTGAAGGAGGAGTCTTCGTGTTCCCCACTATATTCTGGGCACCTCTGACTTTCCTGCATCTCGGATCCGCAACGGGTGTTTTTTCCCTCTGCGCACGTCTCTCCTATTTTGACTCTCCGCGGTTCAATTTTTTTTTTTTTACCGGTTTTTGGTTCTTCTCCATTCTCGTGTTACAAACGGTGTTACGTTATTTATACCTTGTGAACGTCGTTGAGACAAATCGACGTAAGTGACTTTTTTTCGGCAAGAACCCCCTCCCCGTCAGTGTCGTATTCGTGGTTTTTCCTTTCTACGCGACAAGTTTATTTTTTGTATCAGGAGTCGTGTATATATATATATATATACACCGTTGATTCTGATCTCCCCCCCTCCCCCCCACTACGACTCAATAGGAACAATTGAATCATAATGTTTTTTTTTTTTCCGTAAGAATTTAAATTATAATAAGATTTCTCGAGTATGGGGAAAGGTACCACGCATAGAATAAGAGAGCTTCTCAAGTTCACTAATGAGAAGAAGTGGAAACAGTTTTCGTCGCGGAGGTTGGAACTCATAGACAGGTTTGGACTCAGCGAGAGGAAAGCCTCAGAACAAGATGATAACATTAGACAGATTGCAACTCTGCTCAGAGAAGAGTTCGAGTTCCCAGAGAGTAGCGCCTTGGAGTTTGAGAAATTGGTCACCGCTGCTGTACAGTCCGTAAGGAGGAACAGGAAAAGATCGAAGAAGAAACTGTCAGAACTCAGATTGTCCTCCTCGTCAGCCAATTCCTCAACTGGATCATCCCCACAGCACTCGCCGCTCTCCTCTCTCTCGTCTTTATCATCGCCAAACACAAACGTGCAGCAGCCATTCTCACTGGGGAAGAAGGAGCTTGCACCCCCAAGAGTGCAGTTGGAGAGAAACCCACAGTTGGGTGTAACGACACACCCACAACCGGTGTTGCCGCCAGTGGCGATGATCAATAACGACGCTTCCCTGCTGCGAGGTGTGTTTACTCAACTGCTCAACCTGCCACAGGGTACCCCGCCAGGTGCAAACCCTCGCAGCTCACTGATGCAGAAACTACTACGAAACGTGAGGAATTCGACCACTTTCGCGAAAGTGGTCGATGGCAACGTCGTGACACCGCGCGATTTGGTCCCCTTGGGCGAAATGTCCATACGGTCATCTGTCGCGTTTGTCGTCGCACAGGGGGACCTTGCAAACAAGGGTAACGTGCTACAACAGACTTTCCACAACAGTCTCGCGGCACACTTGTTCAGCGCACTCCCCATGTTCGCGACGATGAGGTCAGAGTTGCAATTAAAGTTCCTGTACACGGTGATAGGCTCCATCGTCAAGGACTTCGGGTTCGACGCAACACTTTACCCATTGAACGAAATCATAATACACTTGGGTACGAACGGCCCGCCACAACAGACACAGCAGACCACGCTACCACCGCTGGGCAACGACGTCAACGGACTCAAGATCCTCAGCGCCGTCTCCTCACAGGTCAACATTTCCCCACAACCGATCCTCCCCAACCTCATAGTCAAGGAGTCCTTCGCCAACGGCACGCTCCCACAACCTATCCACCAAACGCTATGAACCGCTTATGTCCTCTCACGCACACCCATTGGAGCACAGTACACACATATACATACATACAGATATACGCACCTCTTGCGGGACTCCACTGGCTTTGCAGCCGTGGTCACACCAAGAGCTCCACCAAATACAGATATTCCTTCTCATCCCCGCATGATAATAATGTTGTTAGGGACACATAATACGTAAAGATACTAATACAGTTACATGATGGGGTTATTTTTTCAACGTCTCTTACTGTTGGCACGGTTCTTCCCGCCCTTCTTCGCGACCTTCCCCTGCTGTGCTGGCTTGGGCTTTGGCTTTGGCTTGGGCTTCACGAGCCCCAACTCGACCATCAACGGGTTTTGTTTGTCCAACCCGAACTTCTCAACCCGATTGATCAACCTCTTCAGTTCTGCAGCTTGCGTCTCGTCCGCGCCGAATTTCTCAGCACGGTAGAGTTTCTTGTTCAGAAGGTCCAATGCCATCTTCTTGATCTGTTCAGGAGGCGGCATCTGCTGTGGGGTCTCCTTCTTGGCCGCTTCTGAGACTGTAGTGGTAGGACCGGAGGGGACGGCTACTTCAACGGCGGTCTCCTGTGCAACCGCTGGGGGCTCCTGCACAACCGGCGCCACTTGTTCCGGCTCCACTGCTGCTGGCACCGCTTCCACTTTCTCTGGCTCCGTTGCAGCTGGCGCCTGCTTCTTCGCGTTCTCGTCGTTCTCCTCCAGCCTTGCGATCAAGGCATGCTTCAGCCCATCAGTGGGCAGCCCGCGCTCGCTCAGCAACTGCTTCAACTGCACCACTGTCTGCCTAACGTAATCACCCATGTTCAGCCTACCTCTCACGCACACGCACACGCTCACGCACACGCTCACGCTCAAAGTGCAATTTCGCTAAAATATCAGCACCCTCACCCTCTTGGAGGGGGGAGCTCCTCTTCGAGACACGCGAAACTTCGTTTTTTGGGGCCTCGAGACGGGAAATGTTACCCGGAACATCTACACCGGAAAAACCCCCAAATTCTTCCGGTTTCGCAGGAAAATCGGAAAAACTGCAAGCTCTTCACGTGACTGAGTTTTTCCGAGAAAAGCAACGTTTGCCGGCAAAGAAAAGAAAAGAAACGTAGCGCCTTGCCTGCTTCGTCAGAAGTGATATAAGTACCCGCGGGAAATAGCAGCAAAAAACACAATAGGCTTTTGAAAAAAAAAGAAACGTGAGTGCGTAATACGTAATTTTTGTTCTTGCTTTTTCCGTTTTCGGAAAGAGTGTTCTCGAGACTCTGTCAAACCTTTAAGGTCTGTTTGTATCGACGTTGTGATCCACTAAAACACACACATATATATATAGAGGGGGAGGGAGGAATAACCGATAAGTAGTCTTAGCCTTTGGATTGTGTTCTTGGGTTTGTTCAATTGGGATAGTATCTAGATACACCAACCACACTTATACATCACTAAAAAATGCCACTAACAGAGAAACCTCTATCGCTGAAAGTCAACGCCGCTTTGTTCGACGTCGATGGTACTATAATCATCTCGCAGCCAGCCCTTGCGGCCATGTGGCAGGATTTCGGTAAGGACAAGCCTTACTTCGACGCTGACCACGTCACCAAGATCTCCCACGGGTGGAGAACTTACGACGCTATCGCCAAGTTCGCTCCAGACTTTGCCAACCACGAGTACGTCGCCAAGTTGGAAGGGTCCATCCCAGAGAAGTTCGGCCAACACGCCATCGAAGTCCCAGGTGCCGTCAAACTGTGTAACTCCTTCAACGAGCTACCAAAGGAGAAATGGGCCGTCGCTACGTCCGGTACCAAGGAAATGGCCACCAAATGGTTCGAGCTTTTGAAGATCAAGAGACCTTCCAACTTCATCACCGCCGCTGATGTTGAACACGGTAAGCCAGACCCAGAGCCATACCTAAAGGGCAGAAACGGTCTTGGGTACCCAATCAACAAGGAGGACCCATCGAAGTCCAAGGTTGTCGTCTTCGAGGACGCTCCAGCCGGTGTCGCCGCTGGTCAAGCTGCTGGCTGTAAGATCATCGGTGTTGCTACCACCTTCGACGTCGAATTCTTGAAGGGTAAAGGTTGTGACATCATTGTCAAGGACCACAGATCTATTAGAGTCGGCGGGTACGATGCTAAGACCGATGAAGTCGAGTTGATCTTCGACGACTACTTGTACGCCAAGGACGACTTGTTGAAGTGGTAAATGGCTCGCGCTTCTCAATTGACTAAAGCGTAATGTAATTTCCTGGGGGTTAGTTCTTCTAGCCTCACCCACTCTCATACACTAAATATATAGAAATGTTTACATATAGATATGTTATTAAACTACTGCAGAGTAATATTGCAATTGACGGTGAATGGCTTGATACAGTTACCATACCGCAGAAGGTACTGGACTGTTTTTGTAGCATTGGACTCTCTAACTGGCTTATACTGCTAACCGTCTTGTAAAAAAAAACAGCGACGACGATACATGGACAACCATGCATCGCATTCAGACGTCTGAGAGGGACCCCGCGCGGCAGACAATCGAAACTCAATATCGCGTCTCTGAATGTCGAGGAGGGTCGTAGTGACAGGGATGGGCGCCATATCGCCACTGGGGAGCTCGATAAGGGAGAGCTGGTCGACTCTATTGGGCTCCGGATCAGGACTTGCGCCGCTGACGTCTCTGCCAAACTACACCACGGATTATGCCCCGCTCGGTGCCTCGATACCGCGTGGTCTAAGGGTAGCCCCCATAACGGCGGCGTCTTCCAATTTGAACGATATAGCAAAGAAACTCTTCTCACCGCAGGATGAGAGACGGATGACACCCAATATACGACATTCATTGCTTACCACGCAGATGGCTTTAGAATCTGCCCAACTGCTCACATCCTGCAACTCGATTAACCAGGACATTATTGATCTGGGAAGAATAAGCACGACCGTGGGCGTTGGATTACCACCAGTCAAGGAATTATACGATGCCACTGTACAGACCAAGATAAACGGGAAGAGATTGAACCCACTCTTCATACCGCAGATTCTACCAAATATGGTAGCGAGCTCCATCTCAATAAAATTCAACACCTTGGGACCTACGCAGAGTATAGCCGCGGCATGTGCAACGGGGAACAATTCCATCATCGACGGGTTTAACCACATTAGAAACGGGTACGCCGACGTGGCCATAGTGGGGGCCGTAGATACATCGCTACACCCATTGACCGTTGCAGGTTTCCATCGTTTGAAGTCCTTGTCCCCGGAGGGCCAGAGCACACCGTTTGATGCCAATAGAGATGGGTTTGTCATAGGGGAAGGTGCCGGCACCATGGTTTTGGAGGATTTGGAGCACGCTCAGAGACGCAATGCACCAATTTGGGCTGAAATGAACAGTTTTGGTTGGACCAGCGACGCGTACCATATAACGTCCCCCAGGAGTGATTCCACTGGAGTCTCGAGAGCGTTACAGATGTGTTTGAAGAACGCAGGCGTCAAGAGTACCGATATCGATTACGTAAATGCACACGCGACGTCCACTCCAGTAGGTGACCAAGCAGAGTTGAGTGCTATCATGAAAACTCTAGTGGGATCTTCAAATTCCAGACAAACACCACTTTACGTGAGTAGCAATAAGGGTGCGATGGGTCATCTACTAGGCGCGGCAGGCCTCGTTGAGTCGATGTTCACCATCCTTTCTCTGAATGAGGGATTAATACCACATACTTTGCACCTGCAGACTCCCATTGTCCCCAACCATACAAATGGGATACATCTGGTGAAGAACGAACCCAAAGTGTTACCGGAAATACAATACGCCATCTGCAACAGTTTTGGGTTTGGGGGTGTGAATACATGCATTTTATTCAAGAAATGGTGATAAATAATAATATACAACAATGGATATATGTACGCTAAAGAGATTCAAGAGGGGACACGATATACGACCTGACATTCTGTTTTACCGTTCCGTATGCCGCACACTTTCAAAAAGTCTTCTTTTGAAGTGCGGGAAGTACCCCAAACAGAAAACTTTCCAATGCGCTACGGCTTCAAACATGTAAAGTGGAATTGGCGCTAAGTTTAACGGCCAATGTATTTCAGTTCAAGAGGCCTTCCTATTATGTAAACAACAAAGGCCCAAGAAGCACCCAGTTCAAACCCAATATCACCACCATATTCACCGATCAGACGCCCGATCTCACCATCCCAGTAAGTTTGATCCATACCCAACGCAACACCAAATGCAGCAACAACAAGTGCAGTAGTACCAGCAATACCAATCGGTAGCTTGTCCCATCTGTTCCAATCCTCCACATGATACGCCGAGAAGCTCCTCCTAAACACCAGGTGCTCAGTTAATGCAATTGAGATGTATATCGACAGATAATAGCCGATAGTATCCATGAAATAGTTCATGAAAGTACCAAAATAGTAGCATGCGGGGATAGAAATACCTAGTGCTGCAGCGTTACCAGCAATTGTCCAAACAATTCTCGGTATCCTGGCAAATGGCTCCCAAATTGATTGGGCTGACATGGCAATAGTGTACATGTTTGGAACGTTGTTTGCAACAGTAGACATTGCCAGTAAAACACAGCAGAACTCACCGAACCCGTGAAGAGAATTAGGCACTAAAATACCATAGGTCAAGCCACCCATACCGTTAGAGTCATAGTAGGCTTTCCAGCTGGGCTCGTTGACTGCACCTCTCGCAGCAGCAGCCCCCAATATCATACAGAAGAACAATGGGAAGGATAGACCTGCAACCAGGGAAAAAAACACCTTCACTTTGTTCATCTTTTTGGGCATGTACACCGTGTAATCAGCAGCATAGGTGGTCCACCCGGCGGCAAACCCAAACACGGAGGACCCAAAGGAGAGGACACTACCGGCCGTGGTTGCCCCAGACCCCCATCCACCGTCGCTAAACTTCCCAGAAATCTTCAGACGAGCTATAATAACTAAGAAAACAGCAAAGTTAGGGATCCATGAGTACTTCTCGTAAGTGTGGATAATACGGTACCCGAAAAAAGTGACCAACAGAGTCGCACCAATAATGACGATACAGCCTGCCCACAACGGACACTTATTACCATTTTGGTTAATCATGTTCAGGAGTTGGGAAGAGGCAACTGTGTTCACAACCCCCCAACCAACACATGCAATCGTGTTAATCAGCGCAAAGATCCTGGCCGTTACATTCCCTATCAGGTATCTGGATAGTGTCATCTGTCTCAGACCCAGTTCCGCACCAAACAAAGAAAAGAATGCAACCGGTAGTAGACCCAAAATGTTGAAGAAGAAGATGACAAGCACCGAGGTACCGAAATTCAGCCCAAAGATTAGTGGACCTAGCCCACCAATAGAATATGCGGGCAGGACCATATTTGCAGAAAACCACATCGACGCTGCATTCAAAAGAGAGTCGTCCGTTTGCTCCTCCTCAGTTACGGGCTCGATACCTTTCGTTTCCGTATTGGCGCCTAAAAACAGTCTGCTCCAAAAGGAGAGTTTTGTTTCGACAACCCCGTCTGATGGAAAAGTTTCGGTATCCTCATAGACCTCGTCTTGATGAAACTTATTCGAGCTCTTGTCCCGGAAGGACTCCAAATCGATGTCCCCATCACTCATATGCTCATTGCTACCGCTAGAATGACCTTCTTCCGCCTTTGAAAGAAACTTCATTCCTGTTTATTACCTCCTGTGATGTATTCAGATACTACGGAACAATCCTCTCCCCACTTGTAACTCTATTGAAAAATCACAAACTCGACTAGAACAACTCTTCCACTTGCGTAGAATACTAGAGTTGTAAAGAGAAAAAAAGAAAGAGATGCCAAGGAATCAAAGTTTCCAGTTTGAAATTCTTCACCTTTGCCCATCGACTTCGGATGAAATATTACTACAGTGGAATAATTAAAAATTAAAATCTGGAGAAATTAAAAAGAAAAAAAATTCTCCCGCGGGATCTTTTGGGAATGTGTCTCAAAGTGTCTCAAAGTGTCAGCTGTTGCTGACGTGGCGCTTATGTAGCTGAAGCTGGCAGAGGTGTAGCCTGTCAATACACACTGCAGCCAAACAGGGACAACTTTTGCTCTGTAGCTAGGTATCTTTTTCATTGTCGGGCAAATGTAGTTCTTGTTGATTTACAGATCTGGCATCTTGGTAAAGGCACCTGACACAAGCTTTCTACAAAAATTAATATATTCCTTAAGACAAGAAGAAGAACAACAATATTCTTCTCCAATCACAGATGAAATAGGACTTTGTCTTGGTTCCAACGCTTTAGTAGAAAGGTGTAGCTGCATTTTATTTAATAAATTAAATAAGTAAATAGTTAAGATGAAAAAATAAAACCATATACACATGCAAATGTCTCTTTGGAATGGAGACCCACGACGATTTAATTGAAAATGCAAAATATAGAAAAATCGTAGATGCAAGATGATTTTTGTTAGTAGAATGTTTGATTTATCCCCCCTAGCGACCATAATATTTCCTTTCAATCGGTCTTAGAATCATGTAGGTGATAAAAGCCCAAGCGGCGGCCAGTTCAAACCCGATGTCGCCACCAAATTTACCAATTGGGCGCGCAATCTGGCCCACCCAGTAGGTTTGTGACATCCCGAACGCGACGCCAAAGGCACCAATGACAAGTGCCACGGTCCCTGCAATACCAACTGGAAGTTTGTCCCACTTGTTCCAATACTCGACGTTGTAACTACTGAAATCACCCTTTTTGAAGTAAAAGTGTTCCGTCAACCCAATTGAAATGTAGATGGCCAGGTAGTAACCAATGGAATCCATGAAGGAGTTCATGAAGGTGCTGAAGTGGTAGCACGCAGGGATTGCGATCGCCAGGGCGAAGAGGCTCCCAAGGATAGTCCATATGACTCTGGGAACTTTGTTTAGTGGACCCCATGTAGCTTGCAGGGACAACCCAATGGAGTACATATTTGGGACATTGTTAGCTACCGTTGACATACTCAATACCACACAACAAAACTCCCCAAAACGGTGCAGCGAGCTTGGAACCAAGATGGCGTAAGTCAAGCCGCCCATACCGTTGCTTTTGTAAAGATCGGACCACTGCTTGTTGTTGGAACCACCTCTACCGCAAGCAGCCCCAAGAATCATGACAAAAAACAATGGGAATGACAAACCAGCGACAAGCGAGAAGAATACCTTCTTTTTATTAATATCCCGGGGCATGTATACCGTGTAGTCGGCAGCTATAGTTGTCCAGCCAGCTGCAAATCCGAAAACTGCACAACCGAAGGATAAGACGTTACCTGCTGTTGTTCTACCAGAACCCCATTCACCGCCCGTGAAGTTACCGGACTTCTTTAAACGTGCGATGATCACCAGAAAGACGGCGAAGTTGGGCACCCAGGACCATTTCTCGTAAGAGTGGATGACTTTGTAACCGAAGAACGACACAAGCAACGTGGCTCCAATCAGAACGAGACAGCCAGCCCACAGGGGTAAGTTATGCCCGCTTTCTTGGTTGATCAAGTTCAACAATTGGGCAGCGGCGACTGTGTTCACGATCCCCCAGCCCACACCTGCAACTGAATTGATGAACGAGAATACCCTGGCTGCAATGTTACCGACGACGTACCTGGAAAGGGTCATTTGCCTTAGCCCCAGTTGGATTCCGAACAGGGAAAAGAATGCGACTGGCAAAAGACCGAGAATGTTAAAGAAGATGATGACCAAAACGGAGGTACCAAAATTCAAGTCGAAGACCATGGGGCCCAGACCACCAATTGCTAAAGCTGGGAGGACCATATTGGCGGAAAACCACATCGATGCAGCGTTGATCAATGAGGTGTCTGTTTTCTCCTCGTCCGTTATCGGTTCAATACCTTTCGTCTCGGCGTTAGCGCCGTTCAGAATGTCACAAAAACGGGCAAAGCGGGACTTTGGGTGAGATGAAAGTTCGTCATCGTCGTCGTCCTCTTGGTAACTAACGACGTCCATTTCACCCTCTCCAATATCTCTCTCGACATCCCATGGCGCCTTCTTATCAATAGAGTATGTGTTGTCTGCCACCCTTTGCTCAGATGAGCTGTAGGCCTCAACCACAGTGTCGTTTTCTTTATAGATTACCATTTCGTTAGCGTTTTTCTTGTCACTCTCTTCCCCTCTCTTCGTCAGCAGTCACACCTGAACTGTTTGGCATATTTGGGGCCTTTATATATTCGTGTATACATCTTGGAAAGTTCATGAATCCAGAGAGAGTCACAGATCCCTTATCGCACCGACTGCTGTCACCTTAGTAGGAAACTAAATCAAAGTTACACACAACCCACACACCAGAATCCAGCAGACCGGTCTTTTGAGAAATCCAACACTATCAGTCACAAGGAACAATAATATCCCACCAAATAGTATTCCATGAACTGGCCAATGGAACGTGGGAGGAGGGTCCCCAGACGTGACAACGAACCCGTTGAGTATGTTCGAATTTTTATCAATTCCGAATTTTGAAAAGATAAAGGACGAATAAATTGCTGATAACGAAATCTTGCAAAGACGGAGTAATCTGGACAAAAGTGTACGATGCTATCTGAGCAGAATTATTGGAATAGGAACAACAGATAAAGGCCAGGTAAAATTTATCTCAACTGAGACTGCTGCAGATGTCCGTGGCCAGAATTTTGTCCAAGTTGGGCTGTGACATTCTTAGTAGCAGCACGCAAGAAGGAACCCCCCGTATCATGATAGTGCGAGGTCATACCTGGCGGTGCTATTCTTTCTTCTTTATTTCCGTCAGCGTACCTCTTATTTCCGCTCTTACACACTGTTGCTGTTATCCCAAAATCTATACAACAAGCTTGCGTACCGTTCCATTTCCTCGACGGATATCAACAGGCTGAAGTCGCACAGAACGAGGAACTGCAATTCGAGGTAATTCATCTCTCTGAGCGAGATACCGCCGACTTTAGCGTACCGTGCGTTACTGTAGAAAAAATCGCTTGAGAATTTCGTGCTCACTGCTACACCTGCGATAATGAGTCTGTGAATATTGTATGAGTTCATCACAAATAGCAAAGTGTCGTCTTGCACCTTATCGTCGTCGCCACCTCTCGGTATACTGTTGCATTTCTCTGATATTCTATCAAAATATATTAACAAGGATAAGAAAACGTCATTTGTAGTAGGGCAGTACTTTTGGATCCTGTGGAAGTACTGTTCGAGCGTGATCTGTGGGATGTGCTTGCCCTTGAAGCTCAGTATGGCGTTGACCGCGCTTTCGTAGTACCCGTCTGTGTCCCTCGCGTCGTCGTTCACCTTGAGTAGCGTCGCACTATCCGGTGTTTCCAGCCTATCGTTCGCCTGTACTATCTTGTCCAGCAGCGCGGTCAGCATTTTAATCAGCTTGTCACTGGACAACCCTATGAGCCTCAGCGCATGCGGGTACTCGAGCTCCGGTTCCCCCACGGGTCTATCCAAAACGTCGTCCACAGCCTCCGAAACGTGCTGCGGTACCGTAAAATTGATCTCACTGAGCGAACGCTGCGTCTCCTCCTCCTCTCGCCGCTCCCCCTCGGCGCCGCCGTCCCCGGGCCTCACCGCAGCTGACATCGGACTGAACCGTGTCCCCAGGTGCCCACCAGCGGAGCCCGTCGGCAGCGTCTTGCTCGATGCGTACGACGACGGCGAACTGCTCATCGTATCCTCAGTAGCCACTTTCGTGACAATAACCGAATTGCTGTCCTCCAGCGCCTCTCGGCTCAGCGGGATCGATTTCCGCAGGGGAGCAGCGGCACCGTCACTGATCTCAACATTACTCAACCTCTTCTCCAGTCTTTGCGTCTCTGCATCTGAATCTGTATCTGTCTCTACCCCGTGCGACATCTATAAGTAACGGTGAAGCCAAAAAACCCAAAAGGAGACAGAGAACTGTGAGAAAGTGCTCAATTGACCCCCGTTTGATTTTATTTCGACGTAAACACCACGTAGATCCCAACCGCAGCTCGCCGGTGACCGGACAGAAGGTAGGACAGCTTCAACTTTACACGGTCTCCCTCTTTCCCAATTCGTTTTCAATTTATTTGTGACGAAAACGGGCTGAGATGGTGATGAACAGTCGAAAGACACTCTGTGGGGGGAGATGCAGGGAGATGCAGGGAGATGCACGGACCCTGAGTCCACAACTGCAGTCCACAGTGCGCGGGGGAATATATTGGGTGGTGTACACACGTCTAGCTTGATAATATTTACACGGATGGGTGTAAGAGGGAGGTGAAGAAGTGGCCCGCCTCCCCTGTCCTGTCCTGCCCTGCTTTGCTCACTTGCCCTGGCCTTTATCTGCGGGCTGGTCCCTCGTGACAATCTCACCAGATAACGGCTGAATGGACTCGTACTTCTTGCGCAGTTCCTGCTGCATTTCGTGGTCCGTTTTGTTAAACTGGCGTTTCTTCTCGCGGGCAGCGTCGTCGAGTTTGTCGTTGGGACTCGCGGGCAAGGATCGCCGCTCCTCTCGCTTCTGTTCCAACCGTTTCGCGTCCTTGATGGGACCCTGGTGCAATGTGTCCCGCTCCAAGTCCTGGATCATGTGGACACCCACCACGGCGGTCACCGTGAACAAACACGACAGTCCGAATGTGATCTTGCTGGCTCGACTCATTCAGCTTGAGCTACAGCTTTCCTCTTATCTTCTTCCCCTCTGCGGTAAACCCTGAAACTTGTCTGGGAGCAACGCCCTTCACCCATCACTGCAGAACCTTTTCAATTTCAAGATTTTCCAGTTTCTTCTTGTTCAATTGGCTTCAGTGGCACCCCAGTATTGCACAACTCTGACTCTTGACGTAACCAATCCATAACAAAACACACACACACACCATGACCACCACGACTCTGACCCCAGTGAACGCGCAGGGCGCACCAGCTGCAGCTGCCAGCTACTCGCACGCCATGAAGGCGAACAACCTGGTATTCGTCTCTGGACAGGTGCCCCTGACCGCAGACAACAAGATGCTCGAAGGGTCCATTGCCGAGAAGGCCGAGCAAGTAATCACAAACATCAAGACCATCCTCGCCGCAAGTAACTCCGCGCTCGACAGGGTCGTCAAGTGCAACATCTTCCTAGCGGACATCAACAACTTTGCCGAGTTCAACACCGTCTACGCGAAACACTTCCACGACCACAAACCGGCCAGATCGTGTGTTGCCGTCGCCGCGTTGCCCTTGAACGCGGACTTGGAGATGGAGGTCATCGCTGTCGAAAACGACAATTGATCCTGCGAGACGTTGCGGTGACTACCTCGTTATAGATATTTGTGACTGTATGTAGAGGATGTACGGATGCGCAGTTTTTTGTAAAAAAACATAAAAAACATATTTTTCAAATTTAATTACCTGATACGGTACGACAAGGGCTAGGCAGACAGCTTAGGCGGCCCTCCTTCTAAAGGGCTTTTTCTAGCGGTCCCGGTAGGGACTGCTCTTTCCCCTCGGTGTGCCGATTCCCAGACAGAGTTACCTCAGTTCTCAGCGGTGGGAACGCAATTCCTCAACAGTTGCTTTCGTGAAAATTTCAGACTGGTGCTACTGGTACATATTGAAAGCTGGACCTGTACCATACTAGCTGATAGACAAAAGGCAAGTTACCAAGAAACGAGATAAAGATGGCCCAACGTGTTACCTTCAGAAGAAGAAATCCATGTATGTTTATATTTTGAGTGCCGTCGTAAAGCCCCAGGGCGAGCTGATAACTGTTGTTGAAGGGAATTTATGGTAAAGAGAAAGGGAACAGTGTATCTCTCCTTTGTGTTCTAAGAGAGTCAAACTGAAGCAGATAAGAGTCCATACTTTTCACCGCTAACCCCGCCCAAAAAAGCCATCCCCCCGTGAAACAAATAACTATCTCTCGACACCCCCACTTCCCATTTTAACATTATACTAACAAATTAATCTACTTTTTGCAACGTTTGCAAAAACATCCCACCCCTTTTCTATACAGACAACACCCGTTCTAACAAGATCAAGGTCGTTAAGACCCCAGGTGGTAAATTGGTCGCTCAGCATGTCAAGAAGCAGGCTGCCAGACCAAAGTGTGGTGACTGTGGTGTCCCACTACCAGGTATTGCCACTCTAAGACCAAGACAGTATGCCTCTCTTTCCAAGACCCACAAGACCGTTTCCAGAATCTACGGTGGTTCCAGATGTGCCAACTGTGTCAAGGAAAGAATCGTCAGAGCTTTCTTGATTGAAGAACAAAAGATCGTCAAGAAGGTTGTCAAGGAACAAACCGAGGCCGCTGCCAAGGCTGAAAAGAAGAAGGGTAAGAAATAATAATCTTGCTCCCCTTATTTTCTCAAAGTTCATTCTCCTTACACGGGTTTCCCATTAGGTTATATTAGCACTCACATAGTATTTTTATCTCACATATATTAATTTACTTCTTGTAACACCTTATTATAATAGAAAAAAATACACACATTCTCCCCTTCCCTTCTCCTCCGCTCTGCACTGACACAGCTAGTCTGTGGGAATCGAGGTCGCTGTTACCCATCTCGCAAATCTAGAATTTCGCTGCCATCATTTAACGACGACCACCGAAAAGAATCCCATGCGCCTTAAATTGGCAAACAACCATTTACCAAGAAAAAGGAAAAAAAGAAAAAAACAGAGACAAAAATTTGAAATTTGGTTTCAAAAGATGAGAAATACAAAATCTAGATGTTGTTAGGACGCTACTACACGTCGGTATATTGAGTGACTTTATATGTATATGGTATCACTGGAACCGCCGTGAGCAGGGCTTTCGAATGAGTGTACATACTATATATCAATAAATTACTTGCAGTTTGTATTTCGGAATTACACAGGAACAGCATTTCTCGAAGTTTTGTCGACTTTGAAATTTGACGGGCGTGCAGTCGGGAAAGGTCTTTCCCGAGTTACCCTTTTGGGAACTTCTGTCAGTCATTTTGTACGAATATTTTAATTTCTACCATTAACATCGGGACACCACATATAAAGTTAAAGTGACAGAAAATAGTTTTTTTCGTTTTTCAAAAACAAATTGTAAGATTAGATACTGAGGACAGAGTTTTTCAGAGAAAAACAACGCACTACAAATCTTCAGAAACTACAAAATGGTGGGAGCAAGAAAGGGTACTAGATCGAGTATTGCGACTGGACGATTAACAGCATGGGTACCAGCATTCGTTAGTTGCGATTGTCGATTTTTTGCGATTCGGTAGAGTGGTCGAAGTGGGATCTTTTCTGCAATTTTAGTATTGACCTTCTTCAAGTCACTAGCAACTAACTAGCACAATTACGCTACAAACAAGATGTCTGTTGAAAACCGGAACTTCCTGTATATGCCTGGCAAAGCACCATCGCACAGGTACGCGGCCCATCTGATGATGTAGCCGGTCGCAACTGCGTGCGTCCGGTTTACAAACTGTTGGGAACGATGCCGTTTCTTGCACCAATCGAGTGATACAGCACCGCGCTTGGAGACTTATCTCCCGGACGTCCCCCCCAGAGTGAGCTGCAGAGGGATAGCGGCCCGCTCCGCATTAGGTCACACATAATGGACTAATTTTATTTCTTGAAAGTACCACATGCGGTGTATTTAATTTTTTTTATTCCATTTGGGATTCTCGATTTGCACGGAAGTTCCGTAGTGTGGGATATGGAGCTTGTTGGGTCCGCTGTGACTCGCCGCGATTATTGCATCTGGACGAAGATGTGCTTTGTATATAAGGGCGACTATTTTACGCATTTTCCGACACACCTCTCTGAACCCTCTCGCTCGTACCTCATTTACCTACATCAATTTGTTTCCCTCTTTCTCTCTCTACCCCTTTACAGAAAAACGCCAAGCTTAGCTGATATACACACAATATCGCTTAGTGGTGAAAAAGTACGAAGCACAGGAGTCACAGATCTGAGATGTTCAAAGACTTTGCGCAGAAAATATCACACTTGGGTGGCCGGGGTTCCCAGAGTTCGCAACATAATGGCACTACTGCCGGGGTTGTCATGGTCAAGGATTCCGATGTGGAGTCCAGAGACGCTACATCCACCACGGGGTCGCCTGAGTTTAGGGACATGGAGAAGGAGGGCCATCTCGGGGACAAGTCCGATGTCGTCTCCCAGGTTCATTCCATGGACTCGAATGAGTCGTATCTATTCCGGTTGGTGTCCAAGCTGAAGGCAGAGGTGAAAGGTATCGAGCCGATCACAGACGAGGAGAAGACAGAGAGGAACCCGTTGCACGCGGCCAACATGTGGTTCTCTGCAAACTTGGTGCTTTCCGCGTTCGCGGTCGGTGCGCTTGGTCCCTGTATCTACGGTCTTAACTTCGGGGCGTCCTGTCTGACGATCCTGTTCTTCAACTTGCTCGGTGTGTTCCCAGTGGCCTATTTCTCCGTGTTCGGTGCCAGGACCGGGATGAGGCAGATGATTCTATCAAGGTACCTGATGGGTAACCTCACGGGGAGGTTCTTCTCCCTGATCAACGTTGTATCCTGCGTCGGGTGGTGTGTCTTGAACACAATTGTCTCCGCGCAACTGCTGAACATGGTGAACCACTCGGGCCACAGGTGTCCCCTGTGGGCTGGGTGTCTGCTTGTGTTGGGGCTGACGGTGGTCATTTCGTTCTTTGGGTACAAAGTGATCCACACGTACGAGCAATGGTCCTGGATCCCCAACTTGGCTATCTTCTTTGTGATTGCAGCAAGGTTGCACAAGTCTGGGAAATGGAGTAACGGTGACTGGGCAGGTGGTCCAACAACCGCCGGTGGCGTGTTGTCCCTCGGGTGTGCCGTATTCGGGTACGCTGGTGCGTGGACCACGTACGCCGCGGACTTCACGGTGTACTTGCCACGCAACTCCAACAAGACGGTGATCTTTCTGAGTCTGTTCTGCGCACTGAGCGGGGCCCTGTGCTTCTCGATGTTCTTGGGGGCCGCCTGCGGGATGGGTGCAGTGAACGACCCGGTATGGGCGAAACTGTACGAGGAGAACGCCGTCGGTGGGATCATCTACGCGGTACTCGTGCCCAAGTCCTTACACGGGTTCGGTGAGTTCTGTTGCGTTGTGTTTGCGCTGTCGACCGTGGGGAACAACTTGCCCAACATGTACACTGCTGCGTTATCCGCACAGGCCCTGTGGGAACCCTTTGCGCGTGTCCCACGTGCGTTCTGGACCGTTGCAGGGAACGGTGCCGCATTGAGCATCGCCATCCCCGCGTGTTACTTCTTCGTCAGTTTCTTGGAGAACTTCATGAACACGGTCGCTTACTACAGTGCGATCTACATCACTCTCGGGTTATGCGAGCACATCATCTTCAGACGCTGCGACTTCAACTCGTACGACCCTGCGGACTGGAGGAACAGCAGGAAGCTGCCCATCGGGTACGCTAGTTTCACCGCCTTCTTCGTCAGCGCGTTCGGTGTCGCCCTGGGGATGGACCAGACCTACTGGGTCGGCGAGATCGCCAGACTCATCGGCAAGAACGGCGGGGACGTCGGCCTCGAGATGGGTGCCTCGTGGTCCTTCATCGTCTACGTCATCCTGAGACCCCTCGAGCTGAAGTACGTTGGCCGGTGAGCCTGTGTAGCGGCGTGTGTATAGATGTGTATGTATTATGTGATTGCGGGTGCGGGGGTGTTACCGTCGACCCGCGAGCCAAGACTTCTCCCAGGCCCCGCTGGGAGAGACGCATTCAAGACACCGTATAACGAATAGAGCGAAAAATAATTGTAATACAAATTAGCGGTTGCTCTTATCGCAGCGGAACCGGGCAGAGTCTTCACTTCTCTGAAGCCAAGACCCGCAGAGCGCGACCGCTATCGCCCAGACCCCCCCGCCAGCACTGCAGCTATCGTGTGCGAGGGAGGGGCAGCAGGCCAGCCGCATGCATATCTAGCAACAGCCACTTCTCGATGACATGAAGTAATCAGCGGAAGCGGAACTATTTCCTATTGTGCGGGCCTTGTCACAATGGTTAATGCTGTTGCTGCCGGTTTAACGGTGGTTGACTTCTGATAAGGGCATCGTGGGGCCGTGTATGTAAGCGTATCTGTGATATATAAAGACATGTCATCGCATTGGTTACTTGTGCCTGTGCGTTGTGCATCATCATCATCACCACAGATAGCATCGCCCAGCAAGCACCATGTCGAGTTCTGACGCTACAAACAATGCGTACGAGATGCACTACACGGATGTCGGGAAGAGCGATGTCGAGGTGGTGCACCGGTCCGTGGACAAAAAGCAGGAGTCTGTGCAGGCGTACGCCTGGGATGAGGAGCAGGATGGTGAACTGCCTGAGGGGTCCACTGAGTTGACGAAGCTCGGGTTCTTTAACAGGTTTGCGCAGCGGCTTAACGCGGAGACTAAAGGCGTCGACCCTGTAGGTGAGGATGAGCGGAACGCGGACGAGTCTATCTTGAACGCTGCGTCGATGTGGTTCTCGGCAAACATGGTCATCGCTGCTTATGCGTTGGGCGCACTGGGACCACTCATCTACGGGCTCAATTTCGGGACCTCTGTCCTTGTGATTGTGTTCTTCAATATACTAGGGTTGCTACCCGTGGCGTTCTTCTCCGTGTTCGGGTCTCAGCTCGGGATGCGGCAGATGATCCTATCACGGTTCCTCGTGGGGAACATCACTGCGCGGATCTTCGCGCTGATCAACGTCGTCGCCTGTGTAGGGTGGGGGGTCGTCAACACGGTCGTTTCCGCACAACTGCTCAACATGGTCAACCAGAACGGGAACAACTGTCCGCTATGGGCAGGGTGTGTGATCATCGTAGGATGTACAGTTATGGTCACTTTCTTCGGGTACAACGTCATCCACGCGTACGAGAAATGGTCCTGGGTGCCCAACTTCGCCGTGTTCCTGGTGATCATTGCGCGGCTGAAGATGTCCGGTAACTTCGAGTTGGGGCCCTGGACTTCGGGTACGACCACTGCAGGTGGCGTGCTGTCCTTTGGTTCCGCAGTGTTCGGGTTCGCCACTGGGTGGACGACCTACGCGGCAGACTACACAGTGTACATGCCCAAGACCATCAACAAGTTCAAAGTGTTCTTCTCCGTCGTCGCGGGACTCGTCTTCCCACTGTTCTTCTGCATGATCCTTGGGGCCGCCTCCGCGATGGCTGCTGTGAACAACCCGGTATGGAAGGAGTACTACGAGCGGAACGCCATGGGCGGGCTCACATACGCGATCCTTGTCCCTGACTCCCTCCACGGGTTCGGTGAGTTCTGCTGCGTGCTGCTAGCCATGTCCACGGTCGCTAACAACGTCCCCAACATGTACACGATCGCTCTGTCAGTGCAGGCGATGTGGGAGCCCTTTGCGAAGGTGCCCCGTGTTGTGTGGACGATGGCAGGGAACGCTGCGACCGTGGGGATCGCCATCCCCGCGTGCTACTACTTCGATGCCTTCATGGAGAACTTCATGAACTCGATCGGTTACTACCTCGCCATCTACTCCGCGATAGCGATCACAGAGCACTTCGCGTTCAGGAAGGGGTTCGAGGGCTACAACGTCGCGGACTGGAACCGCTGGGACAAGCTTCCCCTGGGGATCGCGGGGACCTCCGCTTTGATAGTCGGGGCCTTCGGCGTCGCCTTGGGGATGGACCAAACGTATTGGGTCGGCGAGATCGCCAGACGTATCGGGAAGTTTGGCGGGGACATTGGGTTCGAGCTTGGCGCCGGCTGGGCGTTTCTAGTGTTCATCCTGCTGAGACCGCTCGAGATCAAGAAGTTCGGCAGGTGACAGAGTGCCCTCCAAACTATGTACAATATACAATCTAATCTTTGCTCAAATCGCATCGTGCACATACAGTCCCGGTACCGGACACGTTCCTGACCCATCTGCCTTGTCAATGACTCACGCGGTGATAGTTCTCGAGACCGACGACGACGACGACAGTTAAAACTGTGGTGAAAAATTATAAGTGCGATTTTGAACGTAGTACTGTACTAGAAGCGTGGATGTAGCTGGAGAGACAGCAATTGCGCACGCAGGAACGACCTCTATAGAGCTAGAATACCAGCACTGCTACAACTACTCGAGAAATTATGGATTTAGTGAACCACTTGGAAGACAGACTGCTGTTTGCGATCCCGAAGAAGGGCAGACTGTACAACAAATGTGTTGAGATCTTGAACGGGTCCGATATTAAGTTCCACCGGTCACAGAGGCTGGACATTGCTCTCTCGACGAGTCTCCCCATTGCTCTGATTTTCCTACCTGCGGCAGACATCCCCATGTTTGTCGGTGAAGGTAAGTGTGACTTGGGGATCACTGGGCTGGACCAGGTCAGAGAGGCCGACATTGACGTCGACTTGCCCATTGACTTGCAATTTGGCTCGTGTAAGTTGCAAGTGCAGGTTCCCGCGAACGGGCCCTACACTGACCCGAAGCAATTGGTCGGGAAGACGATCGTGTCGAGTTTCACAAACTTGGCCTCCAAGTACTTCGCCGACCTCGAGGGCGTCCCCGAGTCTCAGATGACGACCAAAGTCAGGTACGTCGGTGGGTCCGTGGAGGCGAGCTGTGCGCTCGGTGTCGCCGATGCGATCGTGGATTTGGTGGAGTCCGGGGAGACGATGCGCGCCGCGGGGCTCACGGATATCGCGACCGTGTTGGACACGAGCGCGCACCTGATCCAGTCGAAGAACCCGAAGTCGGACGGAGAGTTGATTGAGACGATCAAGTCCAGAATAGAGGGTGTGATGACCGCGCAACGGTACGTGTTCTGCACGTACAACGCGCCGCGCACGAACTTGCAGCAACTGCTGCAGGTCACCCCGGGGAGAAAGGCCCCCACGATCCAGGACATCGCTGACGAGGGCTGGGTCGCCGTGTCTGCGATGATCGAGAGGAACAAGAAGGGCTCCATCATGGACGAGCTGAAGAAGAACGGTGCCACGGACATCCTGGTCTTCGAGATATCCAACTGCCGGGTGTAAACCGTGTGAGGGAGATATTTGCGCTACTTCACCGGATACCAAGGACTAGTATACTATATCATATATACAGATAGAATTGCGTACTACTTAACCCCCCCCCCCTTCCTCCCCCAGGTCAGTCGTCAAGGGCATCGCAAAAGGTAACACCATTGCGCAGTTCCTGGGTCAATTGACACCCAAAAAATCACCCCAGCAGGTCCAAACACACCCCCAGCCCCCCCGCGGAACCTGCACGCATGGAACCGACATACCAGACACCAATAACAGCCACCAGCAGCACCAACATCAACACTCGAGACCGGGGCGTCACAGGGTGATTATTCAATCGCTGCTGAAAAATCGGTTGAAATATAATGAGGGGGGAATGAGGTGAGGAACACTCCGGAGGACCTTCCTGTGTTGGTTTCTGGCGTTATCGTCGCATTCCAGGGTCAGGTTTGGTTACTCAGTCGCGGGAGCGCAGTCGTCGTTGGCTTAAACGTGAGCTCGCAGAGTGGAGGATGTACGTTAAGGTCGAAAGCAAGACACCGTCAAGGGAAAAGGAGAATATGGAGCTGGTTAATGACCACGACGCAGTGTTGGCTACGCAGCAAGGTGATAGGATTACTCTGCCGAAGACACGCGGGGGGAGACCCGCCCAGAATCCAGAGGCTAATATTGTCGATGGTGGTGACGGTGACGGCGGGGGTGGGAGTGGGAGTGGAAGTGCCGGTGCCGGTAGACCCCGGATTATCACGAACGGGGCCCATGCGGGAGCGATTAATATGGGGAAGCTGTACTCATTGAACTTTCTGCACAAGCCGCAGCGGGTGAAACAGTTCAACAAGGACCGGATCCCGGACGACCTGCTGCAGCGGAACACGGACTTGAACAAGCAGATAGCTTCGGACTTACCCCCGCTCTCGCCCAAATCGACCATCACCGTGGGGAGCGATGCGTTCAACTCGCTGAATTACGCAATGAACAACTCGTCGAGCGAGAGCATCCTTGGGTTCCCTCCCCCTGTATATAAGAAGTCTGGAGAGCTGGTCAAGTCGTCGCTGAAGGGCCGGTCGAAGTCGCTACCGTCGACGCCCGCGGCCAAAGAGGTCGACGACAAGGAGGAGCAGATGATGCGCAAGCAGCGCAATAAGGGACATGTGCTTCTGCGGAGCAAGAGTGTGCATTTTGACCAGAGAGCTCCCGTGAAGTACTTCCTAAGCGATGAGCGGCCCATGAACGTGTATTCGAAGGACGAGTTCGAGAAGCTGTTGAGGCACAAGTTGAACACGAAGGGACCCGGGACCAGCGTCGACGACCGGCTGGTGGGTGCGCGTCTATTCGACTACGGGAATATGATCAGGAGGCAGCAACAGATGGACCCGCCCAAGAGGCCCTCCGTCCCGGGCAGCAACAGCAGCACGAATCTCAGGAAGAGCAAGCGGTTCCAGAAAGTGATAGACCAGCAGAAGAATGTAGCTAGGGAGAAGGGCCCCGGTGCCGATGCCAATGCCGATGCCAGTACCAGCACGAGCACGAGCACCAGTGCCGAGCAGGGACCCGTTGAGACAGACGACAGGACGAGGAAGGTCCGCGAAGCCCTTTTAAAAACGAAGGCTACGCCCCAGATGGCCGAAGAGTGGAAGCAGGAGCTGAATGGTAAGATGCGGAGCAACAAAGTCGTTGGACTGTACAACAAGAACTTCCCAATTCTAAGCAACAAGAACCCAAAGTCGCTGAAGTTGAACATCTTCGCAAACCTGTCCCGCAACAGGAACGTGTTCCTGCAAGAGCTGGCTCTCCACGTCCACCAGACAAACGTGGTCCAGCCCACTTTCAACGGCGGCGAAGTGATCAGCAACACGGCCCGGTACATCATCGGGAAGGTAATGGTGCGGAACATATTCTACGACAAGCGAGTCATCGTCAGGTACACGTGGAACAACTGGGTGGACACGATGGAGGTCGAGTGTATCTGGCTGAGCACGGGCGACGGCGTGCTCCCCGGGAACAACATGGACATATTCCACTTCCTCATCGACGACGCGCAGAGGATCTACAACGTCGGGAAACTAGAGTTCTGCATCCACTACACAACAAGAAACGACTACGAAAGGTGCGAGTTTTGGGACAACAACAACGGCGAGAACTACCGCGTCGACGTGGTGATGACCGGGTTCAACAACCCGTTTGGCCGCTGAGAGAACTGCCCCGCGGGCCACAACAGCCAAGAGCTGCTGCTGTCGCTCACAACGACAAAAAAGGCAGCAAGAACCTGCTGCCGATGGGTCCCGCTTACAACCGGTGCAGAAATTACCGCAAGGGGTCCCATAGACCTGGATGTCTACCACCGCGCCAGGGTTGGGTCTCTGAGATACAGTGCAAAGGGGGAGGCAGCGGTCAATTGCTGCTCGAGTATCCTCTCCAGGGGCCTTTCTGTTCCTCTCGAAAGGAAATCACCTTCAGGGGAATGCTGATGTAAGACCTTTGCGGGGCTGGCTCTGCCTCTGTGTGTTGTGCTTAGGGCCGTTACGTTGGGGTTGTGCGGGCTCTTTGTTCGGTGGTATATAATGAGATAAATATCGCTTGTAACTAAGCACGCATTTGATGTTTTAGAAGGTGCAAGTGGCTTCTTGTTGTAAAGGATAAGGAGGACGAGGAAGAACAGCAATGAGTAGTAGCCAGCAGAAAAGGCATATTGACTTATACACTAAGGAGTTTTACACGGCTTGTACGCTCGGCGGTGTGGTCGCCTGTGGGCCGACGCATTCTTCCGTGACACCGCTGGATCTCGTCAAATGTAGACTGCAAGTGTCTCCCGGGCTGTACAAGTCCAACATTCAGGGGATGCGCGACATCTTATCCAAGGAGGGGTTTGCCAAGCTGTTCACTGGTGTTGGCGCGACTTTCATCGGGTACTCGCTGCAGGGGGCCGGGAAGTACGGTGGGTACGAGTACTTCAAGCATTTCTACTCGCAGACGCTCTGCGGTGGGGATGCTACGCGGATTCACAACAACCGTACGTCGCTGTACTTGCTTGCCTCCGCGACAGCAGAGTTCATCGCGGACATCATGCTGTGCCCCTTTGAGGCCATCAAAGTCAAGCAGCAGACGACAATCCCATCATTCTGCAACAACGTCTGGGAGGGACTCTCCAAGACGTACAAGGCTGAAGGTTTGATGTCCTTCTACAAAGGTATTGCACCGCTGTGGTGCAGGCAGATCCCGTACACGATGTGTAAGTTCACCTCGTTTGAAAGGATCGTCGAGTACATCTACTCGAAGTTGCCCAAGAAGAAGTCCGAGATGAACCCACTGCAGCAGATCTCGGTCAGTTTCGTAGGTGGGTACCTGGCCGGTATCCTGTGTGCAGCGGTCTCGCACCCGGCGGACGTGATGGTTTCCAAGATCAACAACGAGCGGGTCATGGGCCAGTCCATGATGGACGCCTCGCGCGCGATCTACAAGCGGATCGGGTTCGTCGGCCTGTGGAACGGGCTCCCCGTCAGAATCGTCATGATCGGTACACTCACCAGTTTCCAGTGGCTTATTTACGACTCCTTCAAGGCGTACGTCGGGCTTCCTACGAGTGGCTGAACCCGGCTCCCTCTCTTCTACGCGCTGCCGTTCTAATGCTTCATTAAGTAGTTAGCGTAAGTGCATGTATATATATGTATATTCCAACTTCATCTCGACGACCCTGGCAGTTTCTCGTTCTTGTATAGATCGTATATCGACCTTCGAACGAATGGCTGCTGCCCCCTGTAGCCTTGTTGTTGCTGCTGCGGGGGGAATGCTCTTGCTTCTTGTCCTTGAGAGACTGCAAGTTCACGAGACTCGGACGGTCGCTTTTGCTCCCGTAGGATTCAGAGCGCCTCCTCGGGTTCTCCTGTGGGGTTATTACTGCGGCAGTCTCGGCCGCAGTCTCTGGCGGCGCTGTCTCGGTCTCTACCTTGGACGTCGGCTGCGGCTGATCCAGCACGGTGCAATCACTGCACCACTTCCGCAACTCGTACTTGCACTTGATGAACTGTTTCAAGAGGTCATCGTCATCGCCCAAGTCCCACGGTTCCGTCAGTTTCGTCTCGTACAGCAGCGCGTTCGCACGCACGTTGCTCCCGTTGCGCACGAGCACCTCGAGGTTCTCGCTCTGCCAGGCGTCCAGATCCACAGACTTCACCTTCGAGATGTGCGTCCCCAACGAGCGGTGCACCCCTGCGCACCCAATGCACAGGAACACACCAAGAGACCACGAGGCCCACCGCGGGTGCGCCTGCACTTTGCAGTCCGCACACTTAGCGTTTCCAGGGTCCCGCAGCAGCCCATCCAGCACGCCCTTAGCATCCATCCTCTACCTTCCCTCGACTGTGGCTTGCGATGACTCAGTTCTCGAGGTTCCGATTACACTGAAAAATTTTTCTCGAAGAATCCTTCGAGGATTATATAACGTAGTGGTGTTATGTAACGGTTGTGGTGGTCGGTTTGGTTTGGGTTCTGACAGCCGCAAGGGTGCTCCAACCGTCTGAGATGCTGGATTCCGGGAAGTACAACTGGGTGGTGCAAAAATTCGGCGGGACGTCCGTCGGGAAGTTCCCCGTGCAGATCGTCGACGAGATCGTGAAACTGTACTCGCAAGGTATGTCGCCCGCGGGGAACGCGGCCGTGGTGTGCTCCGCACGGTCGTCCTCGGTCAAGTCTGAGGGGACCACGTCGCGGCTGCTGAACTGTGCGGACCTTGCCGCTGCCGAGAAGAACTTCGAGCACGTCATCGAGCTCGTCAAGGAGGACCACATTGCGAACGCAGAGAACTTCATCGTGAACCCGGTGCTGCAGACGAAGCTCGTGGATGACACGCGGAGGGAACTCGACCTTGTCAAGAAGTACCTCGACGCATCAAAGATTCTAGGGGAGGTCAGCTCGAGAACTGTGGACCTTGTCATGTCTGTCGGGGAGAAGCTCAGCTGTCTGTTCATGACCGCGCTGTGCAACGACCGTGGGATCAAGGCCAAATACGTCGACCTTTCACATATCATCCCAAGCGATTACAACGTTGCTGTCCTGGACACATCCTTCTACACATTCCTTGTCCGTGCGCTGCGCGAGAGATTGCAGCCGTTCATCGATGCGGACGAGAAGATCGTCCCCGTCGTTACCGGGTTCTTCGGGTTGGTTCCCATGGGGTTGCTCAACGGTGTGGGCCGTGGGTACACGGACCTGTGTGCCGCTCTGATCGCAGTCGCTTTGAACGCGGATGAGTTGCAAATCTGGAAGGAGGTCGACGGTATTTTCACCGCAGACCCAAGAAAGGTTCCCCAGGCGCGTCTACTGGATTCAGTGACCCCAGAGGAGGCCTCCGAGTTGACGTACTACGGATCTGAGGTCATCCACCCATTCACCATGGAGCAAGTCATCAGGGCGAAGATCCCAATCAGAATCAAAAACGTACAGAACCCCAAGGGCAGCGGCACAGTCATCTACCCTGACAACATCGCCAAGAAGGGCGAGGAGACGCCGCCACACCCTCCTGAGGCCTTGTCCGCTTCGTTCTTCGAAAAGAAGAAGAGAGGCGCCACGGCGATCACGACAAAACACGACATTATCGTCTTGAACATTCATTCAAACAAGAAAACGTTGTCCCACGGGTTTTTGGCGCAAATATTCACCATCCTGGACAACTTCAAGCTCGTCGTGGACCTTATCTCCACCTCTGAAGTGCACGTCTCCATGGCACTACCGATCCCAGATGCAGACTCCATGCTCTCGCTGAGGAAAGCCGTTGACAAGCTGAAATCCTTGGGGACCGTCGACGTCACCAAGAGCATGGCCATTGTGTCCCTAGTCGGGAAACAAATGAAACAGTTTATTGGTATTGCGGGGACAATGTTCACCACGCTCGCGGAACAGGGCATCAACATCGAGATGATCTCCCAAGGTGCCAACGAGATCAACATCTCCTGTGTCATCGAGGAGGCCGACTCCGTCAAAGCCTTGCAGTCCATCCACTCCAAACTGCTCGACGCTGAGAAGTCCACAGCGTTTGAACAGGCGGTCAACGACCGTTTGGAACAGATTAAACGACTTGACATGTAACGACGAAAACAAACTACTACACGCGTAACGAAGACGATAGTAAACGATTATGTACACACACCTACAAGTTTGCGTATATACCCATATATATGTACATAGTATAACTAACTTGATAAATTGCACGTCTTACCGTCGCTGTTCCCTCTCGTTGGCGGTGGAATTTGGTGAATAATTTGTGACGCTTTTTTTCTGCTTTGCTCTTAACAACGACTACGATGGACTAAACCTCCAGTGGTGTTGTTCGGACTGGGATTGGTGCAGGTATTCGTGGACAGTGGCTCGTCGTAAGGGTGATACTCTAGTACGGCGGAGATATGTTGTTGTCTGTGGGGAAAAGTCAGTGTTTTGGCAGTACTCTGCGATGCAATGCAAGGTGGTTAGGGACAAGCTTTGCTTTCCCCCCCTCACGAGCGACGCGGAGTGGCTCTGACAAGGAACGGTCCGGGAGGATCGATTTGACCTCTGACTTGAGAAAGAGTGCTCGTGCCAACTCACGGAATAATCCGAGTAAAAACGTCGATCCGAGGTTGGTGAAACAGTTTGCCAACGAGTCCATCTACGACCCGTTCGATTTCTCCCTGGAAAGAATCAGACTCGACAGGAAATTCAGGTCCACGGAGAAGCCTCTTGGCCCGGTCAACCCAATGAACTTGTATTCGTCGCCAGAGATGCTCGTCCGGTACGTCTCCTCGTCTGGGAAAATCTTGCATAGCGATGTCACTGGGCTTGCCCACAAGGATCAAAAACGGTTGGCGAAGGCGATACGGAGGTGCCAGGCCATCGGACTTATGTCGAAGACTTCAAATGCGTACAATAAATGATCTGTAAATACTTCTATCCGTGTATGTCTATGTGTGTATATAATAATAATAGTGTATATTCGAAAGAGGCTGGCATCACTCTTCATCGTCGTCGTCGTCGTCTAGAAGATCCCATTTCAGTTTCAAGTCCCATCTGCTGCACTTAGCATCCCAAGACACGTACTTCACGAACTCTAAGACGTCCTGGTCTCTCAGGACCAAGTTGAACGAGTTCCATGACGCTGGCTTGTTGATCAAAGTTGAGTCGCCGTCTCTGCCGACGACGGTTGGGTCCTCGTCGTTCCATTCGTTCTTCTCCTCATTTTCCGCGGTCATGTACAGCTCGTAGCCGCCAACGGAGTTCGTGTCCCACCCATCCATAGGTGTCAAGCACAGTGTACCCTCCAGGACGCAATCCATGACGTTTTCAAGCGCTTTGTTCAGCTCGGTCTTGTCCGCCAGCATGTAGTCGAACCCAGGTCTAAACCTTCTCACCAGGGACGACACCGTCAATGGGGTCAGCCCTGTTACTTTGATGACGAATTTCTGGAAGGGCAGACTCTTGAAGAAACTGGACAACCCAGCCAATTCTTTGTCCAAATGGGTGAATTTTGATGCGTTCGTGTTGTTCTTCTCCTCTAAGTACAGGAATTGCCATTGATGTGGTGGTCTTGCCAGATCCCACGGTTGAGCGATCTCTGTCTGTTTCGTGGGCATCTGGACGTTGAGTTCGTTATCCTTGATCAGTTTGGACAACACTCCGGCCTTGGCATCGTTCAAGAAATCCACCACTGAGATGTATGAGTTGTTCAAGAACTGGTCCCTCAGGGATTCCAATTTATCCTTGTTCAAGAAATGTGGCGCGATGAACTCGCCTAGAATCCTAATATCCTCCTCCGTCAAATCGAGCGAATCACTCAGAGGTTGTACTGTTGCTGGGGCACGTTTGGGGAAAGTGTAGTCCTTGAGTTTCTTCTCATCGATCTGACAGATGCTCTTACACCATTTCTCCTCCTCGCCCTTGTTGTACCCTACTTCCCCGTTCTGTGGGATATGGAACCATCCCTGGATGGACAGTCGCTTCTTGTTGATGCGGACCTCCTCGACGTCGTGGAAGGAGTACCCAGGTTGAACTTTAAAGAATGCGTACTGGTTGAATTTGGGGAGCAATTTGGCGACAGGGTCCGACAGTGGGATATCCTTTGTGACTGTGTCGAACAAGCGCAGGTTCCCACCGTAGTGATCCTTCCATTGGTGGTGCGGGTCGTTCAAGTACAAAATGAAGGAGACGCGGCGGGACCCGACGACGTCGTCGTGGTTCAGCAAGTGGCAGTGTTTGTCGTAGATGTGGCATGACAGGTCAGTCTTGACCCCAGAGAGTGGGCCACACTGGGTGACTGTTGAGATGAAGTTTCTAAACTCGTCCGAGTAAATCAGTTGGCGCAATTGCCACACGTGGGGCAACTTGGATTGCAACTCGTCGGACCCAAGTTTCGACAAGTTCGCCAAGTCACCTGTCTGGTTCAACTTGTAGATATCCGTTTCCTTCAATGTGAAATGGATGTTCTGTAGAATCTCCGTTTTCACTTTAGCAAGGAAAGTCGGTTCCAACAGATCCTGGACGCACCCCCATTGGAAAGGTTTCGAGTCCGCAATGGTATTTTGCAGATCCTTCGTGAACTGTGTGTCCCAGACTTTGTCATTGAACAACTTCCTGTCGGTAATAGACGGTTTTTTCGAGGTAGCTGCTGCGCCGACGTTAGATCTCTTCATGATTGCAGTGTGTACAACGATCCCCTAGCAGCACACAGACAACACAGCACCGCTCGGAACCCATCTCACCGGCACATCTCTGCTTATATTATAATATAAAGCACTGAAAAAAATTTTTCCTCTCTTTACTATACGATGAGCTAAGCTAATACATACATAGGGTGTGTGACCTGCTACTAGTTATATATACTGGAATCTGAACGGGTCGAGCTCTCTTGCCTCTTCAACCATGTGAGCGTTTGTTGAGCGGTTCAACGACCGTTTTGTCGAAAGTGTACATCTGCGAGATGACAGACTGTCTCTTGAGCACTTTCAGCTCAGCCCTCGCCTCTCCGAACAACGCGGCCAGCCGTGCTGGGTCCTCCACGGTCTTGTTCTGCTTGAAAGTGTTCCGCGTCCTGCGGAGGAAGTACTCTCTGAAGTTGTAGTTAGTGAACTGGTTTGCGTTCTTGATGAACTGTCTGTACACGGACAGGACCTGTGCTCTCGCGGGGACCGTAGCAGCCATCGTGTGTGGGGGGGTCGGTGCAAGTGCAAGAGCAAGTGCAAGTGTCTACGGGACGTGCAAGTGCTGGAAACCTTCAAACTGCAGTGGGAGCCGAGTCTCTGAAAGTCGGCGACGCTGGCAATGCGCCCAAACACCGCAGCGCAGAAGGGGGGTGTCGTCCTGGGCAGGTAGAGGCTGGGTGCGTAGCTGGGTAGGCCTATTGGCAGCCTGGCAGCGGTGTCTACCGCTGGTCAACAGGACGGCACGCTGGGGCTGTGACAGCCACGGCTTTGGGTCCGTCGCTGTCGCTGTCACCGCATCTCAAATGGAGTTTTGTTCACCTCTGGAACCTCAGGATTGAATCTCCAGGGTGCGGCGGGATAGAACGCAGTCACGGCGACCAGCGAGGCGGTGTGGTGATACCGTTGGTGCCTCAGGGCGTTGTAAGGTGCCCCAGGGTGCCCTGGCCCTGGCCCTGGCACCCTGGGGCGGGGGAACCGGCGTTACCCGCCCGCGCGCACGGCTCTCGGACCCTTTCGAGGGAGGAATAGGAGAAACGGGTCCAACTCTCGAAGGCGAAGACGTTGAAGGTTCGAGTTGTTGTTCAGTCGGTGCTCTCTCCCAGGGCTATACCGACAACTTTCGCATAGCAGCATTAATATCAGCGATGGTGAAGGAGACAGAGTACTATGACGTGCTGGGGATTCCGCCCACGGCAACAGCTACGGAGATCAAGAAGGCGTACCGTCGCAAGGCGATGGAGACGCACCCTGACAAGCACCCGGACGATCCGACTGCGTCCGAACGGTTTCAACAGGTAGGGGAGGCGTACCAGGTGTTGAGCGACCCGGATCTGAGGAAGCAGTACGATGAGTTCGGGAAGGACAATGCCGTGCCACAGCAAGGGTTTGAAGACGCTGGGGAGTATTTCTCGATGATCTTCGGTGGGGACGGGTTCACTAACTGGATCGGCGAGTTTTCGCTGTTCAAGGAGTTGAACTCGGCCACGGAGATGATGAATGGGGACGCGCAGGGGGGAGGGGCTGGTGCTGGTGCCGCAACTGGTGCTGCGCCTGGCGCAACGGGTGATCACACAGGTGTGGTGCATAAACCGGATGGCAGTGCCGGTGTCCCGACAGATAGGAACAAGCTGACGAAGGAACAGCGTGAAAAGCTCATGGAGCTTGAGAAAAGGCGTAGAGAGGATTTGGAGAAGCAAGTCGTTGATCTGACCAAGAAACTGAACGAGAGGCTTGAAAAGTACCTCATCGCAGTCAAGGAGAACCACTTGAAGGATTTTGAGGCGAAATTGAAGCAAGAGATCGAGGATTTGAAGCTAGAGAGTTTCGGTATCGAACTACTGTACTTGCTCGCTAAAGTGTACAAGACAAAGGCACACGACTACCTTCTCTCCAAAAAGACGATGGGGTTCTCCAAGATCTTCACGGGCACAAGGAACAACGCACGCACGGTCAAATCCGCGTATAACTTGCTGTCCACGGGCGCAGAGGCGCAGAAGGCCATGGCAGAGATGGAGAAAGTCAACCCAGAGGAACTGGACCAGTACGAGCGCGTTAAATTCGAAACAATGCTCGCGGGGAAGGCCCTCGGCGTCATGTGGGCAATGTCCCGCTTCGAACTGGAGCAGAAACTGAAGGAGGTCTGCAGCAGGGTCCTCCACGACAAGAACGTGCCCTCGAGAAAGAGAATCGAAAAGGCGAAAGCGCTGCTTTACTTCGCTGGGAAATTCTCCAGCGCAAGAAGAACCCCAGAGGAGGCAGAGGAGGCCCGTGTCTTCGAAGAACTTATCCTGGGCGAACAGCAGAAGAAGGAGAAAAGATACCGTTACAAAGCGTGATGTCCATGTAAAAAGGGCGAGAACATCCCACCTTGGTAACAAAACCCATAATACATACTGCAGTATTTAGTATCTTGTCTGTATATCATTAATGCACGTTAATTTCTTGAACAGAACACTGACAGTTAGTGGTCTTCTTCACTCTGTGTGTGTGTTATACTGTACTTGTTCGTTTTTTTTGTTCAAAAATCATCAAATTTTTACCGTTTGATCCGGAAGCATGTTACAGTCGAATTAATTTAAACAGCATTTGATACCCTGGACTTCTTGTGTTCCCCGCTTCCCTGCATCTTTCATCCGGTTTTCACCAAGGGACAATACGTCCAAGTTATCAGCACTTTTTTGAATCTCTTTGTTGGTTTGATTTTTTGTTTCGCTGGGATTATAACCGTTACTAGCCGTTCGGTGTATACCAGGAATTCTGCCACGGTGAACTCGGACTCGCATATATTCGATCCTTTGAATGGAGTCGTACAGCACGAAGGAACAGAACGGGTCCTCTTCTATCTTAGATAAGTGGAACAAACTTCGAAGGAAGCCGCAACAGCCGTTGTCCGACCTCTCAGAGCTGTACTCGAAAGTAGCCAATGAGATCATCTACTACAAGCAGTTACAGGACTCTGGCCATGTCAAAAAGGCGTTGCAAGGATGGAAGGCACTCACGACCGACATCATGTTTCGACTTACGTTGATTGATCATAGGTACCCAAACTTACAGTATTATAGGCCAGACGAGTTGAGTCTTCTTACAGGGGTTAAAGAGTTGTACCAAAAGGCAGATAAGCACTTGGAACAAGCACAAGATATTATTGAGAAGCACCCAGAGTTGAACGTTGATACAGACTCGCATAATAAGGTTTACTACTCTACGGACCATAAGAAATCATTGACAAGAATGCAGCATTCTGTGCCGTTATCGTCACCACCATTGCAGCAGCAGCAGGGGCACCAAAACCACGGCTTTTCAAGGACCACTTTACGAACACAAAAACCGTACCTACATTCATATTCTATCTCAGGGACAAACCAACAGGATCACAATCAACAACGTCAAAATCAACAACCGCAGCATCAAGTAAAGGTCAATTTTTCACAATCGAAGCCCCTGAATTATTCTAGCAGGAGTCTTCGCAGTGAAAACGACGTTCATCGGAACCGCCACGACGACACTCATAAGTTGAACTTATTTGATGTGTTTGATACGGATAACATCTTGGAAGAGGATGAAACACCTCAGCCACAGCAACAACCAATTTTAATTGAAAGTAGCGATGAAGCAGGGGAACATTATGAAGAGGATGATAACAGTAATGACTTCGATGTTTCCGATTATTATGACAACTACCTTGAGGTCAACGGAGAGGATTTGGCCAGGTTCAATGCATTAGATAGACTGAACGGTGAAACGACATTGCACGATCAAATGAAGGATTTGACCGTCTCCACTCCACCTGAGCTGCCGAAACTTCCGCCGTTGCCCTCCGCATTCCCTCCATTGGTCCCCAAAACGTTGGCGCCGCCGCCAGCTCAGTCTGTCCCACCACCAGATATTGGCGCCTCAGCAATTTCGGCACCCGTTTTGAATGCTGTTCGCAGCAGGGGACCCATTAACAAAAAGCATAATCTTATGAACAAATGTAATTCCGTTACACCGCCGGCAAGTGCGCCCGCTTTGCCATCGCGACCAACGCCACAGGGTGCTGTGAAACTTAATAATTCAACCCCGGCACTAAACACTACCGTCATGACGTCTGGTACCCATGCCAGTAATGGCAACAAGTCCAAACCGGCTGTCTTGAAGAAGACGTCTACTAAATCTTCATCGTCATTACCGACAAAAGTGACAAAGCAGGCGTTGAATTTGGAACACCCACAGAAGTTGCCCCAAACGATTTCAGCCTCGCAGGTCGCTCAACTGGTTTACAATGGCAGCACGTCGAATCCCCCCGTGCGGAAGGGCAAGCCCATGATGAAGAAGAATGTAGTTTCGAGAGAAAGACTCAAAACTGAGACCAAAAACCCCACAGTGACAAAGACGAGGACAAGCATCAAACCAGTGGTCAAAAAACCTGCTACTGAACCTAATTTGAAAACTGGTAAACCGACGTCCACAAACATGAAAAAGAAGAAGTCAGCCACTGCAACGCCACCACAGAATACGCCGCCTCCGCCTCCCGCTAACGTAACGAAGCAACCACAGGGCAAAGAAGTTGATAATGCAGAGGAGGACAAAGTAGACAGCAAGGATGCGGATGAGGAGAGGCTGATAAACTCTATACCTGGGATTGACAAAGCTTTGGCGAAACAGATTCTGCAGGACATTGTGGTCCATGGTGACGAAGTGCACTGGGAGGACATTGCTGGTTTGAATTCGGCAAAGAACTCACTGAAGGAGGCTGTAGTATACCCGTTCTTGCGGCCGGATCTGTTTCTTGGGCTAAGGGAGCCTGTCACGGGGATGTTGCTGTTTGGACCACCTGGGACAGGTAAGACGATGTTGGCGAGGGCTGTTGCTTGTGAGTCGCATTCCACATTTTTTTCCATTAGTGCGTCATCGTTGACTTCTAAGTACCTTGGTGAGAGTGAGAAGTTGGTCAGAGCGCTGTTCATGATTGCACAGAGACTGGCACCGTCTATTATATTTGTCGACGAGATTGATTCTTTACTTGGGAGTAGAAACCAGGACGGTGAGAACGAAAGTTCAAGAAGAATTAAGAACGAGTTTTTAGTGCAGTGGTCCGCCCTATCGAGCGCTGCCGCTGGGAAGCAAGTCAAGACGGGTTCCAAGGCGGAGGACAAGAGGGTTCTCGTCTTGGCGGCGACGAACCTGCCTTGGTCGATCGATGAGGCGGCAAGGAGGAGATTTGTCAGAAGACAGTACATTCCCCTACCAGAATCGGAAACTCGGCGTGTCCAGTTTGAAAAGCTGCTGTCTTACCAGATTCACTCGCTCACAAGTGCTGATTTCGAGGAATTGGTGAAAGTGACACAGGGGTACTCTGGGAGTGATATTACGTCGTTGGCCAAGGACGCTGCAATGGGTCCCCTGCGGGAATTGGGCGACCAGCTGTTACTGACGGACCGTGATGAAATCCGCGCTGTGACGTTGGGCGACTTTACTAATAGCTTAGAGTACATCAAGCCGTCTGTTTCAAAAGAGGGACTATCGGAGTATGAGAACTGGGCCCTCCATTTCGGTTCGTCCGGTACGTAGTCCTTCTTGTTTAGTGCTATTATACAAAAGAGCCCTGTCAGTCTTTATGTATCGAGAGAAGAACAAAAAAACTCAAGAAAAAATAAAACAAAAAGCATACATAAATCAGAATAATAGAAAAGTAAGGCTTTGTAAGCTATTGTCTAGCAAACGCGCGCACGCATTGTTATAAAATCCGTGCCTGTGTCATGGCTTACCACAGGCTTCTTTTACGGAGGGAAGTTGGCCTTTGGGAAGTGTGCTGTAGAGTGACGTATCAGTGTGTATCTGCCCCGTTCAAGTGCGATAAACCGGAATTGCCCCTTGGCAACCGTACCCACATTCTTTTGCGTACAAAACCGTTTTTCGATTTCCACCGGTGGCAGCCGAACGACCAACTGTAGCACCACCCTTGGTCGTCTGTGTCATCCCTATTGGACATTTGCACGAACCACCCGGTCTCCGCTGAATCTGCCCCTGCTCCCGGTGCAACCCCTCCTGCGGCGGCTGCCTGCGAGTCCACCCAGGGCAAGGGGTACAGCTCGTCCAGAGAATGCGAATTCCTTGTGTTGAGCACGTTAAGCTCGACAAGATGTCCGTGATCGAGGACCAATTGGAAGTTTGCCGGGTCCAGATGCGGCAGGAGGAATTTAGGTGAAAAGATCGGGTACCCAAGCACCGTCAACCCGCGCTCGTTCTCGATGATTGTGTCCGTTACATAATCAACTTGCCGCTGCAACGTCATTGCAACGACGCAAGTAAAGATAAAAAAAACCAAACGGACAGATGGACAGGCAAGCAACCAAGCAGTCAAGTAGGTCAGGGCCGTGTTACAGGACCCGCCTCAATTGAATACCCTTGATTGACACGCCCAGAGAGTCTACTAAAGCGTGAGTGCGTGAGTGCGTGCGTCCGTGCGTGGGTGATCGTGAACTTGATCGTGGCCAGCAACAGCAGCAGTGGTGTGTGTTCCCCTTCCGCTAAAAGGAAAGAACCGGCGACATCTGTCCGTCATACTTCGGGAAAAAAAGCCGATATTGGTCAGATCTTAGTAAAAGAAGAAACGCACCCACACACCGAACCCCAAACTCGGCTGTTAATTCCCCGATGCGGCGGTCTCCTCTTGACCACCAGAACCGTCACGTTTCTGGTTCTTTCCCAAAACGGTCACTGCTGGGCAGGCAATCCGGCAGGAAAGCCCCCCACAGAAACTGCCGCAGCGGTCCGGCCGAACGGCGCCCGCGGATGCCTCTTTAATAATAATTTATGTGAAGTGTCTTTTGCGTGCACATTCCGAGTGACGCCACTGTTTCCTCACGGACGTTTCTGTGCCGTTGCGGAGAGGGGGGGAGGAAGACCGTCTTTTTTTCGGTGGAGATTTTGCTGATCAGCGCTGCAAAGAAAATGCCGCAGCACGCTTTGTTCAGTTGCCTTTGTAGCCTATCTCGTGAGCCCCATTGTTCTCTGTCTGTCTCTTTTGTCTTTGCGCCATTGTGTTTTTTTGATAGTGGGCCTCCGGCTGTATCACTGGTGGGTTTTGTTTGATCGTGGGCAGGAGCTTTATACTTCTTTTATTTTCCGCTGTTTCTCGGGCGGGTCTTGGGAAATTCCTTAGTCAGTGCACATGTCATTCCAGGTTTCTACCGTTTCCTTCATGCAGTTGTCACATTTCTTCTGTGCATACGGTATTTCTATCTTCTACATCTCTCTTTTTTTTCCATTACGTTTATATAAGCAATCGAATCGTCCTAGAGATATAAATGGGTATACGGGCTGGTTGTTTTTTGTGTCAGTTCCTGTTTGTTTTTCCAATGGTGGTTTCGGTAAGCAAGGGCACTAATTTTCATTCTTCATTTTTTTGGCTTGGTCTCTATAAAGTGCGATAGGGGAGCAAGTCGTTCTTTAGGATATCACAAGAACAAGGTTAACTATAAGAAGAGAATAATTTCACATTGTTGTAGAAGTCACAATCGCGGAGGGAAAAAAATTGAGATACCATTGTATGGTAGTATAGCAGGAGGTATTCATGTGTTACGCGCAGGGTAGTGATGATAACGATGAAAGTTCTGATAAAAGCAATAGTTATACAAAGCTATTTTTTGACAATGGACTAGTCGATGAGAAACAGAAGTTGGCGACTTTCTACAATCCAGGGGAAGTCCCGGGTATTTATGACGAGTTGCAGGAACAACAACCCTCATTGAACAGAAGAATATCGATAGCTAACGGACAAATATCCCAATTGAATAGGGAAGTCGAGAGCCCTCCGATTTTACAACCTCAGCAACAGCCAGCGCAGCAGCCAGCACAACAGCCAGTACTACAGCCAGTACTACAGCCAGTGCAGCAGCAACAACCTCCAAAATTGTCCACACAAAACCCTCCACAGCAGTCTGTACTGCTCTGGCAACCTCCAGCGATGCAACGATACTCGTCTCAAGGTCAACCTCAGGAACACGTGGCAATGCAGAGTTCTGCGTCGTTGGGGATGTGGCAGTTGAACGAGGAATGGAAAAGATACAAAGCGCTGGAACGAAATAGATTGTCCGCATCGAAGTCTCGTCAACGGAAGAAGGCCAAAGAGGAGCAGTTGATGACCAAATTCAACCACATCAAAACGGAGAACAGGAAATTGCGCGCGAAAGTGGTCAAATGCGAGAGACTGTTCGTAAAACTGAACAAATTTGTCAGTATGCATTGTAATGACTCGCAACATAACGAGGAATTGCAAAAACTAAAACTGTTTCAAGATATGCTGAATATCGAATTTGGTATTGCGGAGACAGACCCGAAATCTGGGATAGTCATCAGGCTGGATGAGGACCAGATCTCTTCCGAATCCATTACAAGTTCAGATTAAAATCAAAACTACATGCATGTTGGTATTGTCAAACGATGAAGGAAAAAAATAAAAAAGTAAGATCAACAAAATACACTCTCAAACGAATACAAAAAAGAAACACAACAGCTTGACGTGTACGTTCAATATATATACGTTCTATATATTATGGCGAAATTTGAAGCATTTCTTTATTGAAAGAAGAATTACTATATCATATTACCTAAAGGGCGTACAATGAGAAAAAATTCATTAGTCCTGTGTTGTGGCATAATAGTAACCTGGCCATGTAATCGGCAGTATATCGACAGTATAACCACCAACCTTTCTCCGTCTCCGATGAAATTTCTCACTTTTAAATAAAAAATAATGCAAAAAAATAGGCTGTGTGAGTGGAAGTCGGCGGCAGACTGGTTCTTCACGAAAAGACACGTTACGGAAGGAAAATCCTTGGACATTGACAATGCCAAGTGAGGAAGACTGGATCATAGTATGTAGTGCTAGCAAAATTTTCAAGTTGTGGGACTCGCTGCCACGGGTGTATCAAACTACTAACAAATATGTATAAGCGCCAAGCCTGAGTATTCGTGTTCTACTTTTAAACAAGTGTTTAGCCTGTATCAAGCATAATAATCCGTTGCTGTGGTATCAATCAACGACAAGCTATTTTGTGCAATACTGTACATACAAGGATGTTATCCTGGATGACTTTCCGAGATGCTTCCAGACCAAAAATATGGAACTGATAAACCCTCTTCTACGCATTAGTTCGAAATTGCTGCGTATCGACAAAACCAACTTGGACATGGTAAAGTTGCTAAGCGCGGATGTAACTAAAAATAGATTTAGTAGTTGGGGCGTACCATGCTACAAATATCTATTGATCAGAGTAACTTCAAAATCTGTCAGTAACGTAACAAGAAGCAACATTGGTGAAATCCAAATCATGTTTCAGTCGTTTCAAAACATGCTTCTTGCCTATTGCTGCCTACATCTACACAAAAATTCCAATTACAATTTTACCAAGACTATTATCGAACGATTAGTTATTGATTTTGTTAACATCCCTTTAGAACAAACTAGTATAAACATTACCAGTTACATTCGGCTTCACAGCCGGCTCGTCGTGTCCATTTTGAACACAAAACTCAAGCTCGGCTTGTTGCCCCTTCAAAGTCTTGCCGCGATAGAACAACTAGAACTGGTGATAGAAAGTATGGCCGTTGTTCTGGTTGATCTTTCACAAAGCAATCCCCCAGCGGGCATGCGGAGGCACGCTGCTTACGTAAAGGTCTTCCAGAAGCGCACGACGCCAATTGTCTACTGTGACCTTTTTAAGAAAATGGTAAGCAAAAAAACGGCCTGCAGATTCCGCAAAGTGCTGCACGAGCTGCTAAAAATTTTGGATGATATTGAGTGGCCCCTCATAGACGCAATGGCCGCAAATGGACAGCATATGGAAAAGATTAGAAACTACAGAAAGTACATTCAAGCAACATTGCTAGTACTCGGCGACCTGAAACTGAATTCACAGTTCAGGCTGTTGACTCGCTTCCATAAGTTCTTCACGTGACGTCGTTTAGTGTCTTGTGTCGTTGTTTCCCGTTTCCCAACCGATATTTCAAATTGGAAAGAGTGAGATTTGAAAAATGGAATACTTAAAAGACATGTCAAAAAAAATTGTAAAACAAATTAACCTATTCCAATTGTGCTGCTTTCCATGTTTTCTGTAGTGAAAGGGAATTGTACCAGATCAATTCTTCGCCGCAAGCTTGCTGATACAAATCGACCATGCTATCCTTTGAAGACGTCATAACCTACACCCAAACTACCATTTCTAGCCTTCCCCCTGGAAACCTCCCAAAATGGTTGCTGTTTATTTCAGTCGTGTCAATCTTCAATTCCATTCAAACGTACATTTCAGGTCTGGCGTTGACTCGCAAAGTTTATGGTAACAAGCCACAGGAGACTACGAAATTGAGTGCTAGAACTTTTGGTACTTGGACCTTCGTGTCATGTATCATCAGATTGTACGGTGCCTTCTACCTGAACGAACTGCACATTTATCAGTTGGCCATGATTTCTTATCTGATAGCTTTGTTCCATTTTGGCTCTGAATTGATCTTCTTCAGAACCTGCAAACTCAACTCTGGCTTTATGGGGCCATTGGTTGTGTCCACAACTTCGTTGGTGTGGATGTACAGCCAATTTGAATACTACACCGGAACGAAGTGGACATTATGGTAATGTCAACACCTTCTAAAAAATTTTTTGTGTATCCCTTTATGTATGTGTAGATAAATATCTACTGTGTTCAGCAGGTCTGTCTTCCAGCCGGATTCCATCCTTCAAAGTTTCACTAATAAAAGGGGTCCTTATTGGTTCTGTCTTTTCACTGGCCGGTTTTCTTTTTAGGTAAATCTTTGCAAGTCAACTTTCATCTAAGTGGTAGAAACGCTTGTTAATGTCAAGTATATAGCTATTACAATGCGTTGTTTAGCATGTTTGTTTTCTTGTCAGAGCTCCATTAATCAATGAAGTTCCAAAGAATAATCGAGTATTCAAAATTTGTATACGCACTACTTGATAGAGTTGTATAATAATGAGCTTCTTTAATTCAGGTCACAATGGCATACTTTTTTGGCTGGTATGGTTCCTCCAAATACTTGATTTCGTCATCAGTCAACTCGATTTTAGTGGCCTCGATCGCTTCCTTCACTCTCTCGACAGAACTGAACCCAATGATAGGTTGGTAGCCCTTACTCATCACCCAGGCTTCAGAAATCATCGCCATTGACACGTTTTTCTTCTTTGCGAGCTCCTCAACTCTCTTAACAATAAGTTTGTCACTTTCCGACATATTTAGTAGCATCCGGCTTTCAGTGGTACTTCTTTCAGTTTTAGTACCTAGTGGTCTACACAAAAGACCACGTGCGTTAGGAGACCATGGAAGAACAGCAAGATTGTTCCGCTTTGTGTAAGAAAGAAGCTCCCTTTCGTCTTCCCTGAACAGCAAGCTGTATTCAGTTTGGGAGCTAACAAATTGGAACCAGTCGTACTTGTCTGCAATCATCTGAAGTTCAACAAACTCGGTTGCCAACATTGTCGACGCACCAATGTATCTAACCTTGTTTGATTCGACAACATCGTTCAATGCCTTCATAATCTCCTTCCCGGTACATTCATGATCCAGTCTGTGGATTTGCAAAACATCAATGTACGTGCCCAATCTTTCAATAGATTTGTCCACGCTGGCAATGATGTTCTTTCTTGACAACCCTCTCTGGTTTGAAAGAGTGACATCCGTCAATGGATCATTTTTACCACCGACTGTGAAGTCGAAAGGCTCCAAAGATTCATCCACTGGGAAGTAGACTTTTGTCAGGATGACAACCGTTTCTCTGTTAATGTTGTATTTTTTCAAGAACTTACCGAGCAACCTTTCACTTGCCCCATTACAGTAAACGTTAGCCGTGTCGAAAGTTCTGACACCATGGTCGTAACAGTACTTCAAAATTTCGAAAACTTTCTCCTCGTCTTCTAGAACCCAAGGACGAAACTTCCGGTCACCGTATGACATGCACCCAACGATGAAGGGGGATATCTTCATCCCTGTGTTACCGAAACGTACTTGATTGACTACACTCATTTTTTGTTTTGGTTGACTTGTTAATTCACCGTTTTGCTTGGCGATACAGAGTTCTATATATGACAACCCATTTCAAAACAGAGAAACCTCAATTGAATAGAAGGTGTTTAACAAAATATTGGCGATCATTTATATAATGTCCTGGGTTATCGAGTTCGTTCCGACCTGCAGGATGAACCTTCCTGGAGTGGCTGTATGTTAACGTAATCCATCAGACTTCTTCACTGTCATTCGGCCGAACCGTTCGGCCGAACAGATTGACCGAACATGTCATATTGTACTTCGGGGGAGTGTTTGCCGAAGGGCGGTGAGATCTTTTGGTATACAACAGAATCAATAACTGGACGTTGTCTCGAACAATCTGACGTGCGGCAATTCCACAGTTCGGTCGGGTTTGTAGGCTGCAAGCGACCGGTCTGTCAATTCCTTGATTTCTGCGCGTGTCAAAGGTTCATCGATCTCTGCTTGCTCGGTCTTGCTACGGTTGAAACCAATACTAGATTCGCCGCTCATCAAGAGTTGCGAGAGTTCCGTCACAAGCTCTTTGTTGGTTGATTTATTTGTCAACCCGGTGCTCTGTTGTAAGAACGAACCCTCGTTCAGTGCGAGCTTTTTCAAAGTATTGAATTTCCCCATTTGAATTACCAAACGTTCGAGTCTCCTCTTATTGGCAGCTCTTGTTAGAATGACGTGTTCTATTGTGTTATCGCAACAAAATCTATACACTATCACGGGTTTATCCTGTCCTATCCTGTGGCAGCGGTCCATTGCCTGTAAATCCACTTGTGGATTCCAGTCGCTGTCGAATAGCACGACTGTGTCAGCAGCAACCAGGTTGATGCCAAGTCCTGCTGCTCTCGTGGACAGAAGGAAGACCGAGTGTTTCCCCTTTGGCGAGTTGAAGTTCTCTATGTCCTTCTTTCTCGTTTCGTTGTCTACGGAACCATCTATTCTGAGCGATTCGACCAAATTGAGTTCACACCAGTCTTCTATCAAATCGAGCATGTTGACAAACTGCGAGAAGATAAGCACCTTGTGTCCCTTCTTGATGAGAGGGATTGCCAGCTTTTGTAGAGTCTGTAGTTTACCGGATGTCTGCAGTAAAGCGTCAAGTGTAAGGTCCTCGGGTTCCACGTATGGGAAGTAGAACAGGAACGTGGAATCAACAATTTGTCGTAGCTGTATCATCATACTCTGGGTTTTCTTGTTTAGGATTTGTTGGTGTAGATTTTTCTGATAGATTTGGTCCATCTTCAAGACGGTCTCTGAAACTGTAGCGTCCATATCTGGTAGGTTATTGTCGCGTTGCTGGCCCAGTTTATAGTCGATAAACTCCCTGATGGACTTGTTTGATATCTTCCCCAAATGATCCGAGTTTAAAGTGAAATACTGTTTCATCAACTCTTTGAAAATGGTGACTCTCAAATTGCCCCCAAGGGTCTTCTTATAAAACTTCCTCTGTATGGGCGTTAATGGACAGTTTACAATGTACTCCCGTTTCGGCGGTAATATACCGGCAAGGACGTTCTTCTTCAATCTTCTCAGAAGGAATGGCTTTAGGATAGTGTGTAAATTGGTAATAAGATTTTTTTCCAGTTCATCATTGATAACTTTGTTGAGTCTCTTTGAGTTACTCTGTAAGTCCAAGTCCTTGAAGTCGAACCATTTGTTGAAGATTTCAAAATCGGAGAATATATCTGGTAAAATAAAGTTTAGGAGTGACCACAACTCTGCGAGGTTGTTTTGTAGAGGGGTGCCGGTTAGCAACAATCTGTTTGAGGTGTTAATCCTTTTCAGTTCTTTGATCAATTTACTGTTGACGTTTTTCAAGCGGTGACCCTCGTCGACAATCAGAAATTTCCATTCTTTGGACATTATGTATTCGGTGTCTCTCATAATGATCTCATACGATGTGATAACGACCCCTGTACCGTGTGTCTCCTTGAAGAATTTCCGCAACAACTTTGCTCTCTCTACGTGGCCCCCCTGATGGTAGTATTTGCACACTGAGACATCGGGTGCAAATCTAGCAAATTCATTTATCCAGTTGTCGAGAGTGCTTAGAGGTGCAGCAATTAAAAAGGGTCCCTGTGTGTCCATCTCGTATATGAACGCGAGTAGTGCAATACTCTGTATGGTCTTCCCAAGCCCCATTTCATCCGCGAGAATCCCGTTGAGCCCGTTTTCGTACAGAGTAATCAACCAGTTCAAACCTTCCAATTGATAAGGTTTCAAAGTACAATTTTTCAAAAGACTGGGTTGTTCCTGGTCTACCTCTGTCACATTCGGTGTCGCTGCCTGCTCCCTCTCCTCTGCTGGGGTCCTTTTCCTGAAAAAATCCAAGATAGACCTTTTCCCCTTGGCAAGTTTCTGTTTCTTTTGTGGTGGAGCAGTCTCCAGTTGTTCATCCTTCAACTCGCTTGTACGTTTCAGCAAAGTGTCCGCTATAATACTGGAGTACACCTGGCTCTGCTGCACAAACTCATCGAGTTTCTTCAATTTCAGGGAAACGGTGTTCATTCCCTCAGCAAGATCTTCGTCATCGTCGCCGGAGTCGTCCTCTGCCCGAGTGCGCTCCTTAGTAAGAAGTAAATCCTGCAGGTCTCTGTCCTCATTGGCATCAAGTTCATCCTCAGACTCCAATTCAACATCCGAATCCGGATCCACTGTATCCTTCAGCCAGATCGGTGCGTCCCCCGATTCGACAGACCGTCCCGTATCCTCCTCATCACTCGTGCTCTCTTGGAGGGAATCCGTGGTCAAATCATCCTCTTCTTTCTCCGTATAATTCACACTTCGTCTACCCGCTGGAATTGATCGCGTGCGTCTGTTCATAGCCACGGTCATGCCTCGAGGAGGACGCTCACTTTTCCCACAAGCACATACATTCTACAAGTCATCGCGCATCTGCGCACATCCAGTTTTTCAAGTATATTTTTCACCGCGTCTGCCCTTTTCACACATAACGCGTCAGATCGCTCTGCGCGGTGAAGCATATTGGATTCGCCATGCATTGACTGTCCCCGAGGGAGACTGCAGCGGCACATGACCTTAAAGATCGCGTGGCAACTGCACTTTGCTGCGGGATCAAAAGTAGCTAGATTAGACATTGCTGAAAACGCTGTAACAGCATAATGTTAACAGACTCACCTAAACCTTCGACTTGTCTGTTGAAACCAGTGATGGTCACATACACACTATTGATACTACTCCTGTAAGGAAATACTCTTTGCCCTGGTGCTATTCCACTGCCGGTATCATCCCCAGCAGATCTGTCTTGCCATACGTTGCTTAGGACTGCGGTCAGCGCCTGGTTTCCGGGTAACGCTCTCTGTTTCTGCGTCGCGGTTTCTTCACCGTCAGTAGAACAGAAAAATTTCATTCTGCAGTGCAAACAGTTCTGCGGTTTTGGGTCCAAAGGCGTGGTGACGCTGCCATCGACGTGTGGGTAGAGAGTAGTCGGCTGGACAATGGATCTGGAAACTGCTGTGGCGTCGGATACACCGCCTCTGTTGCCGCACTTGCAACAGCAGGTGGACTTGCAGGAGCCGCTGGTCATGGACGATGCGGCCGGGACGAACTATGAGGAGGAGGCGCAGAAGTTGGAGGAGAAAGCGTTGAGGTTTTTGGCGAAACAGACACACCCGGTCGTGGTGCCCTCTTTCGCTGCTTGGTTTGATCCCTCGAAGGTGCATGAGATCGAGAAACGCTCGTTGCCCGATTTTTTTGACGACTCGTCGCGGTTTAAAACGGAGAAGGCGTACAGGGACACGAGAAATTTCATGTTGAACACTTACAGGTTGTCTCCGTACGAATACTTGACGATCACAGCGGTTAGAAGGAACATAGCGATGGATGTGGCCTCCATTGTCAAGATACACTCGTTTTTGGAGACTTGGGGGTTGATAAACTATCAGATTGACCCAAGAACGAAACCGGCGTTGATCGGGCCGAGCTTCACGGGCCACTTCCAGCTGGTATTGGACACGCCTCAAGGGTTGAAGCCGTTCTTGCCCCGCAATCAGGAGGAGAGTAACCCGGGGCAGGACGTGGTGGACGGGAAGGAGGAAGAGGATGGGAGGGTCAAAGTAGAGGTCAAATCGGAACCGCATCCGATTAATCTGTCACTACGGAAGAACGTCTACGATTCGTCTCAAGATTTTAACGTCCTACATTCGCAATCGAGAAACTCGAGGCAGATTCAAAAATTGTATATCTGCCACACATGTGGCAACGACACCGTTTTGATCAGGTACCATAACCTAAGAGCCAAGGATGCCAACCTGTGCTCGAGGTGCTTCCAAGAGGGCCACTTCGGGGGCAATTTCCAAGCTTCAGACTTCATCAGACTGGAAAATAACAACATAAAGAGCACACAGTGGTCCGACCAGGAGGTGCTGCTGCTGTTGGAAGGTATAGAGATGTACGAGGACCAATGGGACCTGATTCAGGATCATGTCGGTGGGCAGAAGAGTGTCGAGGACTGTGTTGAGAAATTCTTGACTTTACCCATCGAGGACAACTACATCAACGAGGTCGTCAAGTCAAAGTTAGGTGGAAAGGACACCGATTTCAAGAGGGGGGCCACGCTGACGACACACGATACGGTCAACGCGGTGGATCTTGCCATCAAGAGCCTTCTGGATGGGTTGCACAAGGAGGTCCTCGAAGAGTCCATCCCAGAATCAGCTAAACACAAATCTACCAAGTATCTACAAGAGGCACAGGCAATCGTTCAAGAACTTGTGAGCACCACGATAGAGAAACTGACCTCCAAGTTTGACAAACTGGACGTCTTGGAATCTACGCTGGAGGCAGAAAAGAACAAATACGTCAAAGAATCCGAGAGAATACTAAACGATAGAATCATGTTGAGCAAGCAGATTAACGAGCTAAACACTCAGTTGGCATCCATGAACGTGTCCAAGAAACTGGTCCTCGTGTCCGATCAGGTAGAGGCCGGTATCGAGCTCGTAGAGAAGGACGAAGAAGATGACAGCGAGGAGCAAGCGGCAAAACTGCAGAAACTGTCGCAACAGGAAGTGGAAGCGCTCTCCGTGAAGGAGCCCCAAGTGTACAAACCGTGGTCGTTGTAATATTATTACATTATATGTACATCTACGTATCTCTCACGCAACCGTGTACAAAACACTCTTTATAGTAGGTGAAGAGGACACCCTGTTTGCGTAACGCGTAAATATAAAAACAAAAGAAATTATGAATAATAAAATGTTTATTTAAACGCGTTGGGATGGAAAGGGTCAACAGAACAACGTTGCATCTTCAATAGGGTACTACATATACCGCTGCTCAATGCCAGAATTACGCCGATCAGGAAGGACGAAAAGCAGGTCTGACAGGGCTACCTCTGAGGGGGGTGGTTTACAGGGCGTGGATACCGATGACCGTGTGGCCATCGATCAATCTGACGCAGGTTCCGCGTCTAGCGGGGAAGAATCGTTTAGTGAGGAGGCAGATAACGTGGAGGATGACGATTATGTGGAGTCCAGTACCTCCAAGAGGAAGAAGAGACAAGCAGCCTCTCAGAAAAAGAAGCCAACCTCCTCCAAGAAACCTAGGTCCAAGAACACGGGGAACACCAAAGGGAAACCACCGGCTTTGACCGTTACCGAAAAAGAACAGCACATGTACTTAGAATTGATTCAAGACTTTCAACCCACGGAGCTTTTTGAAGTACTATCGACTTCAGAGGACGTCTCTGTTGATGATCTCTTACGGGACTGGTTGGAGGAATACAGCGAAAATAGAGACACAATTATACAGCAGTTTATTAACTTACTCCTCAACTGCTGCGGGTGTGTTGCCCATTTGGAGGAGCACGATGTCCATAGCAATGAATCCTCAAATGAAACGGTCTCTGAACTGCAGTTGGCCTTTCAAAACCAAAAGCTCCACGAATTCTATTTACTGATGAGCAAGAACGGTAGAAAAAATGCAACGTACAAACCTTTGTACAACAATTTTGTCGAGTTCATGTCTAAATTACTGGATGTGGCAAGCGACTTGCAGTTACTAACCGCCGAATTCGATGAGGATCAGAATGAAACCGTTATGGGGCCCTTTGTTCTAGATCTTTTAACTTGGTTGTCTTCCTTTTCGGTATCCAAAATTAGATGCTTCAGGTATGTCTCGACAGTAACATTATACCTCTTCCAAGACTTTCTCTCCGAACATGTTGTAGACTTGGAGAAGAATTATCTGGCCAAGTTCACCAAACAGCTAGGATTGGAGGAGAAAAAGAAAAGACCCAATAAAAAGACGTTGGAAGAACTGCAAAAAAACATTGCAGAGGTTCAAGGAGACAAAGGTGTTGTTGAGAACATAATCGATAACATCGTGAAATTGTGTTTTGTTCATAGATTCAAGGATGTCGATGAGTTTGTCAGATCGGAATCTGTTATACATCTGTCAGTATGGATCAGAAACTATCCGGAATACTTCATGAAGGTGACGTTTTTGAAGTATTTCGGGTGGTTGCTGAGCGACTCTTCCAAGGTTGTTAGATCCCAGGTCCTAAAGGTGCTACCTCATATTATAACATCTAGTCAATTGGCAAAATTCGATAATTCGGCAACGAGACAATTCTTTGAAAGGTTTAAGCAAAGAATTTTGGAGATTGCCTTGAATGATGTTGATTTGGAAGTAAGATTGCACGCGACTCATGTTTTGGTGGAGGTGGTCAAGATGGGCTACCTGGAAGATGCAGAGACTCTTGCAATTTCGAGTTTGATATATGACGATAGCGACATAAAGGTTTCGTCGCATAGTAAAAATTCTAGATTCTTAGCTGCAGTTGCTAAGTTTTTTTCCCAGGTGATCAAGGAAACTTCAAAAGAATTTATGAAGTCAAACAATGAAATAGATGAGAATATGTCACCATTAAAGACATCTAACGTTGTAAAAATAGGGATTATTGTGAGGTTTTTGAGCAATTCGCTATTGTACTATTTGCAAGATACAAAGGAAATAAATTCAGAAGCTAAAGTTCGCCTTTTGTTTCAGGCTTCTGAATTCCTGTCGACTTATTTTGGTCAAGAAATAAGCAACATTTGCATGCTACTCACTGATGACGACAAGTTTGAGAATATTTTCAAGCATTTAACGGCTATATCTAAGGAAACTGAAGAAAAGAACAATGCTGATGATGAAGAGGATCCGGAAGAAACAATAAACATAACACCATTATTACCAACAGACAATAACAACGTCATATTATACGTTACGGTGTTGAGTGGTCTATGTCACGGTGCAATGTCTTTGAAAAATCAGCAGAGTCAGAAATGTGGAGACTCAATCCTTCCTCATTTTTTGAAGTTGCTAAAGAACTTGCCTATCCAGTCTATGGATATTTTCTGCCCTCTCCTGGACATCTTTGGCTTATTTGCATTTGAAGACTGGATTCGATCAGGACATGAGAAAGACGTTAAAGAGGTTGTAAAGATCATTGATCAAGCCTTTTTGGAAACTAATTTGGCATCGACAGATTTTTCCGACTCCAAGTTTAAAAGCTTTTCAAATGTCCTACAGCATATCAAAGGATTCAATATAAATGACTTTGATGAAATATGGATCAACGAGGTATCGCATCTTGAAGTTCACATGGGTAAATTTTTAGAGGAGTCAGAGAAACCACAAAATAAGTTGGAGTTCAACGAATTTGTCAACACCGTGTTCTCTGTTTACCTCAATAAGCTTGTTTTATTGGGTAAAGAATATATCATCGAATTCAGCCAAGAGTTGCTGGTATTATTCTTCAAACAATTCTTTTCCACTTTTGCTGAAAATTATGCGGATTTAAACGAAGAAATCTTAGAAGAGATAAACTTCAAACTTCCTATTCTGCTAGTTACCTGGAAGCTACAGAAATGGGCAGATCTTTTGAGAATATCTAGTGATAACTCCATTGATTCTGGGTCTTCGTCACCAGATAACACATTTTCGCATTCCGCGGTCAAGACACTAAAGTATATTGGGGTTATTTATGACCAATTGTCACAATTTCTGATTTCATTGGAAAGCTCAAAAACTGAAATCAACAAAACTGTTTTTCTCCTAAAATGGCAACTCTCGTCTGCTCTCATTGATATTATTGTAGCATTAAAATGTTTTGAATTACAACTGCCTGAAAACGAGACAAATTGGAAAGCATCTATCACTGAAAGATTTCCCTACTACGTATCAGAGGAAGTTGCAGCTTCCTTTCTAGACGTTTTCTTGTGTCTAGAGAGTCTCTACGCAAAAAGTACTAATGTTGAGCTGGACAGGGCATCTGAAGAAGACGTCAACTTAAATGACTTAACCGAGACATTGTTAGTACATGATCCTGAAAGAGAGTTGCTGCTGTACACCATTAAAATGAAAGGACTGATAAGGTTAGAATTTTTGAACTCTGATGTTGTGGAAAGGCTGAAACTCAATAAAGAAAGATTAGATCCTTTATTTGCAGCGATAATTGATGGCACTATTTTTGAAAGTGGTCCTTCAGGGGCAGCAGATATCGAAAAGAAAAGAGGAGACCTGAACAAGTTACATGATCCTCCCGTCATACGTCGCAGTGACTCCAATGAGACCGACTCGATCGTGCATGGTACTTTCGAAATCAGGGATGGTACGGATCCGTCGGACAATAGTTCGTTACCTAGTGTGACGGATTTTAAGTCACACCCCTCAGGTGACAATGAGGAATTGGGGGTTATACAAGAAAACTCGCATGAATTATCCTCTAACCCGGTGGATAATGAGCAGAGCAGTGACTTATGATAGTTGTGTGACGGATATATAGTTCCGTGAATCGTTGTTAGTCGGGATCACCGAAAGCATGAATATCTGAGAGTTTAGATAGTGGACATACTCTAGCTATATAATACGTAATATACTGTAAAATTAAAATCTTAATTCAGAAAGGAACGCATAAGAGTACTATCACCATGATGACACCTACTCTTCAGCTGCAAAACCTACTCTCTGACCAGCGTTTTTCAATATTCTTACATGTGTTTTACTGCTTGCAGGGGACACATTTTGGTCTTGTTTTTGAGTATATAGATGCTTATCACTAAACTGCAAATCCAGTTCCCCCGTTATTTTTGTCGATGTTCTGAGAGCTGTTCTTCCAGTTCTATGAGTTTTGGTATCTCCTTCGAGATCATTCAACTCTTTTAGTAGATCCTGGACTTCCTGGGTTTGAATCTTCAGTGCTGTTGCCTCTAAGCTAAACATTGACCAAGGCTGTGAAGCGTGTAAGGTATATGTTGAGCGTTCTTGTCAAGTACTTTAAGCTTGGTATTTATTTACTAATATTCTTTTACTATATTTTTTTAACCGCTGAAATTGACCAAAATTTAAAAGCAAATGATAAAAAATGGTTCAAAATTTTCAAAACCCAATCTCGAACTTCATTAACGACAGGTTTTGTGATTGCAATCATTTGAAAGCTATGTCTCCACTTTTTCAGATCTATACTATAATAGAAGTTTTATCCAAAATGATTTGCTAAATTCTTTTTAAAAAGAGTCTAAACAGAACAGTAGGTATCCACTTCTCTTTTATATCGGTTTCTCTGAAATCGGGAACCAATAGTTGTAAGTAAACACAAATAATCAGACGCTTTTGACCTTTAATAGAGATAACAAATACACTTCCTCAAGATTTGAAACGAGAGAGTCTTTTACTTTTTTAATTCACATTATTATCCGTGGCATACCCTCAATACCACTAGTAATTGAATTTACTCTTTGACCCAAAATTTTTTTATCTGAAAGCAATGCTTTGTTTTAAGTTGAGTATCTCTACCCTGAGATGGAATTCCACAGTATTCACTTGCCACACTAATATAAAGAAAGATATTTAAAACATGTTGTCTTCTGAAAACTTTCAAGGCATATCTAAATTTTTACAAAACCCTGTAATTCAGAAACACCGCGTGTTGTTCCTCTCATGCGCAATTGATACCAACCATAGGAACTGAACCACCTGATTGAGTCTGCCCTTCTACTAAGTGATAAGTAGAGAAGTGAATTTTTTAATACTGTTTAGGCTATGTATCTAATGCTCTAAACCAGCTGTGAATACGAGTTTTTTCTTGAGACAAGAAAAGAACAATACTGGACATCCAAATTTCTACAACTTTGATTAACAAAGTGTAATCCAAAATGTCCAAAAATCTGTAAAGCAGTAATACCTACATCCTTATCTAGAGTGGTAACATGTCAATGCTCTCATACCACGTTGATCATATCGTAGAAAACCACAGAAAAAGTATAAAATATTTCACTTGTGCTAAAAAAATACCTATGTACTCCTATACTTGTATGTATCATGTTTCCCTTACAGAAAGGCTGCAGATTATATGGTGACCAAATCAATCCTATATAAACAACCATAATTTTCAAAATTTTCAACAAGTTAAGCCTTGTTGGCGCAATCGGTAGCGCGTGTGACTCTTAATCACAAGGTTAGGGGTTCGAGCCCCCTACAGGGCTTCTTTATTTTTTAATTTTTTTGCGCTGTACGATGAGGTTGTCTTGATCACCACCAAGGATGAGGCCATTGCCGTCTCACCACTATTAGCTTGGTTACTTGTGACCAATTTTTTTTATTATAGTGTTTCTGTAATATCCCTGAGTCTAGTCTTGTCTATAATAGATACATATAGAAAATCAGAAAACTAGCACGTAGTCTGAATATAGATACTCCTCCATAATACAGGACACGATGATGATTCTGCTCTTGAAAAACGCGGTTTCGAGAAACCAGCTACAATACGGAAGCTAGATGTATTACATCTTCTTATTTGGATTTCCCTATATTGAGTCCATTAAACGCACCATAGTTCACCAAAATGTCCTGTGTACCCGAACCAAAAGTACAAGAAGGTCATGCAAAGCCAACGTAGCGTATCCGTGCGTGAGTGTTGTGGCCATGGACGACACAACCGAGGTAGAAACTGTTACATGGATTTCTTACCCTTTGGTTTGTACATATTGGCACCTGAAACGTTTGTGAATAGCGCACTACACATCCTCTTGGTGTAGTTCAAAGCGTTTTTTAGTGGGGTTTTCATAGAAATCAATAACGCAGTCCACAAAAAACTCTGTAGAAAGGGCATCAGTAACACATCCTTACACACAACTTTACATACCATCCATGTAGTTGGTTCCGCAACGTTGTGTCTTGCAGCCTCCGCTTTTAATGCATTGTTGAACACATAATTGAACCTCATTTCGGGTATCTTTATGGGTAAACTGCCCTTTCGAGGCGTTACCGGTGTCAGATCCGCATCTACCACAACGCTATCGCTGTAATCTGTATCGTGCTCCTCCGGTGTATGGTCCATGATCGGTAGCCACGCTCCCTCCTCTGTGAACCGCGAAGCAGTGATACGAAGTAGGGTTTACTTCATCAAAATAAAAAAAAGATGGAAATTAGCAATAATGAAAAATTTTCCAGGTTATTGTATGTGTTATAGGCGATGAGCTGAGCTGGCAGGTCGAAGAAAGACGGTATTTATACCAGGGACAATTGAAAATGAAAGGGTCCGATGGGGAAAGTGATTACTTGAAGCAGCTTGAAGCTCAGAGGAAAGCATTCGAGGCTCAATTCGGGTCTTTGGAATCGATGGGATTTGAGGACAAGACTAAACATGTCTCAGAAGATGGGAGTGCCGATCCCGCCTCAGATTCTTCTGAACACAGTTCTGAGGAATCTGCAAACGATAGGGAAAATGAAGAGGCAAGCAGTTCTGAAGATGAAAACGTTGATATACCTGTAGTGGTACCCAGCGGCATGGGCGCTTCGCAGACCGCCAAAAAGAACAAGCCAAAGACGATCAAGTTTGACGGTCCCAGTGATACGTACGTCCCGTTAAGTAAACAGGAACAAAAACTAGTGAGAAGCGGTAAAACTCTGTCACACATCGCCAAACAGGCGGCCAAGAGAGACGCTACGAAGAAACCGGTCACGGAGGACGACAACTTGGAGGAAGAGAATTTGGCGAAGGACGTTGAATTGCAACAGTTTCTAAGCGAATCGCACTTACTGAGTGCGTTTAGTAACGGCATAGGCTCCAACAATCCTACGAGCGGTGTTGGGTTAACTTTGGAGAGTCTTTCTAATGGGAACCAGCAGTCCGTGGTGTACCATGACGATGAGGTGATGGGCAAAGCGCGGATGAAAACGCTGGAGGCACGGCTGCGGGGTGTCTCCTCGGCTAACGGGCGAGACAAGAAGGTGAACAAACTGGAGAAAGTGCCCATGCACATCCGCAGAGGAATGATTGACAAGCACACGAAGCGGATCGCGCAGTATGAGAGGGATGCCGCCGAGGGCGGCATCATCTTGTCAAAGGTGAAGAAGGGCCAGTTCCGTAAGATCGAGGCCACGTACAAGAAAGACATCGAGCGCCGTATCGGTGGTAGCATACGGAACAAAGACCTGGAGAGAAGCGCCAAGAGGGAGCGCGGTCTACGGATAAACAGCATCGGCCGGTCCACCAGGAACGGTCTTGTTGTTTCTAAGGACGAAATCGCCCGAATCAACGGCACAAACTCGAACACGGGCAAAAACCAGAAGCAGGGCAAGCGTCGTCGTCGCTGAACAACCCTAGAGGGAGCGTGGCCCTTGCAACAGCGGTCCCTGCCGTCGCGAGGACCGGGCATCGCAATGTGACTCTGAGTCACGTGCGCCTTGAAGATTGTACCCAAAAAAAATAAATTAAAAGAGAACTAAAAAATATTGAATTCGGAAACTGGCACATCGTACATCGAACATCGAACGGTTTGGAATTCCAGTTCAGGTTTTGTGCTGTGCAGCAGTGTGTGTGTGCTTGAGAGGGACAACGATACGGTTCGGTGTTTTGCTCTTTGAGTGAGAGAGAAAGAGAAAAAGAATCTTTTTTTTTTCTTTTCTGACTCCTCTGCGTGAGTATATCGCTTTCCAGTGAAAACGTATAAGAACTGCTAAATTATGAGTACCAACCAGTCGAAGAGTATTTTGGATCAGGTGGATGAGTATCTCCACGAACACGACGATTCCCCCACGGGTTCCGCCGATTTGGGCCATCGGAAAGATGCGATGGAAGTGATGAAATTTGATCACGAGGAACATGCGCAGGAGCCCCAGCGAGAACACGACTGGATGCAAGATGCGATACGTATAGACCTGGACCAATTGAGTGATTCACTGTTCAGCGTGGAGCACATCAACCAGCTGGGGACAGAGAACACTTCCGGTTCCCAGTCGCAGGGGAACTCTTTAAAAGTGGGCGAGAACGGGAAGTACATGGCGCGAGGGTCGTTCTTCCACGGACACCGGGACATAATAGGGAACCTCCACTCTATGACGGCACCCTCAGAGATCATGTTCTCGCCCTCGGATTCCCCCATGGTGGCGCCGAACCACAGTTCTGCACTCGGGCTACAAGTGACACCCTTCATGGACCCGCAGAACATGACTATAGGCAACTCGAACTCAAACACTCCCTTCATGGCGGGGAACGATTCGTCGAACACGGATTCCCCGATGATAGGTGCCGGGTCAGGCCATGTGGGCAGTTTCTCGCTGCCAGACTCCGCTGTGGTCCCCTTGAGCAGAACGAGCACTAGTAATTCACCTGGCACTGGGCTCAGCAAGAAGGCATCGTCGAACTCACTGAAGAAGAAGAAAAGTTCTATCTCTGGCCAGTCCGGTGGCAGCTCGACCACTATCCCCAATGCGAAGATCATCAAGAGCAGTCCCTACATGAACGCTACGCGGTCCAGGAGACGATACAGCAAGAGCAAGACCGTGATTGACCCGACCACGTGGGAGGACGCAACCGCTTTCAATCTACCTGAGTCTGGGATCAACTTGGGGGGTGGTAACACTTCGATCAAAATGGAAGGTACACCGGCTACTGAATTCTCGGAGAACTCTTCTTCGTCATCAATTGGGTTCCCGACCGTTGTATTGCCCTCAACGACCCCCATCGGCGGCGATGAGCACGGTAAAAGAGGCTTGAAAAAGGTCCCCTTGGACAACGACGGCGTCGCTGAGAGGGACACCGTCGGCGGCGGCAACGGCTCCGACTCGACAATCGATGCCCGGGTATCGAGGCGATCTCGTGTCCTGAATGCCACGGAGTCACCAATCCTCATGGCGAGGAAGACGAGCTACACGAGCCGATCGCGCTCCAAATCCAATTCCAGAGGCAAGGACGAGTTCAAGAAAGAGATACACAAGGCCGCGGAACAGGGCAGACGGAACCGGCTGAACAACGCGCTCATACAGCTGGGCAACTTGCTCCCAGAGGAAATGAAGAGCACAGTCAGCATACCGTCGAAGGCTACCACCGCGGAGCTGGCTTGTCTATACATCCAGCAGCTGCAAGAACAAGTGGAAGACCTGCGCAACAGGTGACATCGCGGATGAGCTCTTGGCTGAACCAAGATCGGCTCATCCAAGAGCTCATCGGGTCGACTCTGCCCTGGGGTTCGGTACCTACGAGCAGCTGTCCGGAACCCGCGAAACAACCAATCAGATCGCAGAATGCGAATATCGGGGAATAAAACAAAACGAAAAGGAAAGAGGGAAAAAACCGAAGCTGTGAGTATAAAAGGCGTGCAGCGGATTGTGGGAAGCGGTTGAAGGGGCAGTGACGCGGGGCGGTTAGAGGGTCGAGGAAACGGCTGCGAGATGTTGAGCACAGTGTTGGAATATATAGATGATATTAGAGAACAGCTAAGTCCCCTGGTGGCGAGAGCTGAGGACGAGGACGCTGAAGTATGTAATTGTTAAACCATATTTTTTTTATCCATGGGCGTTCTAGCAGGGGGGAATGATCATATCGATTGCCTGCTGAATGTTAGAGTGGCGTCGGGTTCAAACCATCGAATTACTAACAGTTTGTTTCAAAATATATGATCAAATGATACTATATCATATTTCTTTTTTTTCTAACAGGCCGAAGAGGATGAAGAAGAAGACGAGGATGAGGATGATGAGGATGAGGAAGAAGAAGCAGGTGACCAACTGGACAAGATAAGGGCTCAATGTGCAGAGACTCCAGAGGGTGAGGAATTGAAGCATCATTATTTGGAGTGTGCGGAAAGAGTAGAAAAGGCTAAGGGGGAGCCAGGGTACGAAGATCTGGACTACAAGGAGGATTGCATTGAAGAATTTTTCCATTTGCAACACTATCTAGACAGCTGTGCCTCGCCAAGGCTGTTCAGTAATTTGAAATGAGCCGATGCTGAAGACGGTAAAAAGACTATAACTTTTTAAAAGGACACGATTTCCATATTCAATTACAATCCAACACATACACACACACACAGCGCAACCCCCCAGTAGTGTTCTACAGTACATATAATCATTGGATGCATACCAGGAGTATATCATTATTTATTTAATTTTTTGATCGCATTCGAAATGCGCACCCCCAATTAATCGTGGTACAATAGTACACGATCGGCAGGAATCCAATCCATTACCTTGAACACAGTCTCATGCCGTCGCCAACAGTACCTAACATGCCCATGCGTGAATATTCACCCTTCTATCCATCACGGACAACAATGAACGGCTGTATCAGAACAGTTTTAAAATATACGTGACTGCCTTAACACCCAATTCCAGAAAATTAAAAAAATGTAGATTATTTTTGAAAAAAGAGAAATACTACCAAATTAGGAAGATATACCTTTACCCAGTTGGCAACGCAATTTTTGCTGTAGGTGGAAATTTCATTTCATTATTAGTGTTTAGCTGCGCGTTTACACAAGATGTGGGCCGTTCTTGCTAGTGTTTAAGAAGAAGACGGAGAACCGCAGGAACAAACAGTACGTATTTTGCACCCCCCCGGCTAGACCATGCACGATATGAGATAGATGAAATTGATGACAAACCCAGAAGAGTGAATTACGGTGGGAGACAGAGTTAGAGAGAGAAAGTTTGAGGTTATATGTTTGAATCATGTTTTTGTCACTCCGTGGTGGAAGAAGTGAAGGAAACAGTTTTAGAAAACCCGGAAGGCGTTATCCTGGGGCCAAACCCATAATTAAATAATGACTTTTAATTAGAATTGCGTTTAAGGAAAGACTGACCCTATATTTACCATGCTTCTATTTGGATACACAAGAAACAAACTCTTCATCAACACATCTATCTCTCTATTTGGCAAATTTTGCATCAGAGAGTTCTAAAATACTAACAAACATCATTCGCTACGTTACGACCCTCCCTCCGTAACATCGATATACCTGGAATTTAAAATAGAAACAATGTCTAAGTCTAAGAACCATACGGCTCATAACCAAACCAAGAAGGCCCACAGAAACGGTATCAAAAAGCCTAAGACCTACAAGTACCCATCTTTGAAGGGTGTTGATCCAAAATTCAGAAGAAACCACAAGCACGCTTTGCATGGTACTGCTAGAACTCTAGCTGCCGCTCGCGCTGCAAAGAAATAAGTATAGAGTAAATTTAATACACATACATATGTATATATATTGCGTATACTTCTTTGAAAAAACAACATCATCAAAGGTTTCTCATGGATACAGATCTTCTTTCCACACTCAGATCCGACTTTGCATTTGTCAATTACGTTACCTGAAAGGGAAGCCTTAGCCGATTCATTGTGGGGGGAGAGCGCTTTTGCTAATGTGTGCGCGGCTGTTTTCTTTTTTTGTTATTATTTTTTGATTTAATTAAAAACACAAACACACCACACCTTTACCCACTCTAGAACTAAAAGAACGACCAAACAGAACAACAAGATCAGAGAATGTTGCGATTTAGAAGTAACGTCGTTCCTAAGGAACCTGTCAAGGAGAGCAACAGAGTTTTTGTGGATAACCTCCACTATTATACTGGTGAGCAAGAGTTTTATGAATTCTTGAAGGACTACGGCGCTAAATCTGTTTTTATTCCTTACGAAATGAATTGGAGTTTTAGAAACGAATATCCAAGATCCCTCGGGTTTGCAGTAGCAGAATGTGAGGATGTTGAGGTTGCAAGGGCGTTGATTGCCACTTTGCAAGATTTTCAGTACAAAGGCCGCTCCCTCAAATTGGCGTGGCACGTCCCCTTTGTGCCCAAGGGTAAGTGGGCCACACCAAAGGACAAAAAGCAGATCGGTGCCCCAGTGGAACCTGTTCTCGAAGTAAGTCAAAGTCCCGTCAACGACAATTCCATTAGTACCACTCTGAGTGGTGCAGATGTCGCTGATGGATCTAATGAGGGGAATAAACGGAAAAATAAGCCAAAGAAGAACGAGAAGTCCAGGAGGGGGCGGTACTATATTAGGAGAAACAAGTTGGCAGATGACACTCTGTACGCCCATATTCTTCCAGAGGGGACGGAGGATCCAAATCTGAGAGAATTTTTTAAAGGATTCGGTCCCACTGAAATTTGGGTGTTCCAAAGGTACGAAAAGAGACATTGCTTGCCGTACCCAAAGGGTCCGTTCATATCCGCGTTGGTTACTTTACCAGATTACAAGGGTAAACTGGACGAGGCAATTGAACAGCTAAGAGAAAAAGAACTATTTGGGGAGAAAGTTGTCTTCAAGCCAGCCACCATATCAAAACTCGAGGAAGTGAAAAGGATTGCCAAAAAGGAGGCATTGGAAAAGGAAGGGCGCCGTTTACTTGCACAGTGTCAGGCCGAAGAAGAAGTAGCTCAAGTGACAGATGTCGCAGTAAGCGGGGAAATGCCTGAAACTGGCGCGGATTTAGTTGAGCCAGTTCGAAATGGGGGGACAGACCACTCTGTTCAAGAAGTGGGGACACAACAAGCTAATGAGGGAATGCCTACTCAAACGGTGAAACCCATAGAAGAGACAATGAAGGCTGAAGTGGCTAATTCCCCAATCCAGGTTGCCGGTACGACTAGACCGGATAGGGCCTTCCACCAGGATATACAGCGACCTGATTATTGAGCAGCTGCAACCTCGTTTTTGATTACCACTTTCCACACTGTAGTCATTTCGCGATAATAATGTTCCTACCTATAATTTTGCATAACTAGAAAAATCTCATTTTGCGAGAGCACATTTGCTGCAATTCTATAACATTTATACACTCTAAACAGCAGTTTGCTTCGAAAAAAATATTGAAGTCTGTTAATGTAACAGATACTCATCTTACTCTACAAAAACCCCAGTTTGTCCTGGTCTTTTAAACCCATACACCCATGCTTAAATCAACACACCCAGGCATATTTTGATCTTTAAGGTTAGAAAGTTGATTTTATTTATTTTTTGGAAACACTAATTACCTGAAAAGGAAATACAGAAATGGAAGTTTTCGGGCGAGCCCGCACTCCGGGGAGGTGCCCTCCTCTCTGGGCTCACCGTTGTGGGTGCTGTCCGCCTACGGTCCAGGCAGCCGCCTTCTTCCTGGAGGGTGAGTTCCAATGCCCTGGGCCCAGGGCGTTGCCGGGGGGACACTCACAGTTTCCGTGAAACTTTCTGTTTCGCTGAAAGAAGATTTGGGTTATGTTACCACGGTACTGTATTGACAAGTAGTAGTGTGCATTAGTGTTTGTACTTGAAAGGAACCAAGAAACCACAGATCAACACACAATGGGTATGTTAACTAGCGATGAATAGACGATGTTACCGTTTAATTTTGGCTGGAGTGAAGGCGCAGAACTGTCGTATCTGTCACTAATGAAACTGTAGTGAATATTGAAGAAGACGAGATGGAAACATTCTGTGCTATTAAAAGAATGCGTACAGGGTGTAACCACGTAATGAAATAGTCTGTACCGTCATGGCATATAGGGGAAAAACCAATACCAAAGACCAGAGATAAAAGATTAGAGCAACGATCAAAACAAGTGACATGCGAACAGATCCACCGAAACTAATATCGACTACCAAAATATAATCCTCGACTTTCAACAACATTGATTTACTAACAAACTACTATTTGTTTCCGCTTGTAAATAAACCTGCAAGTTTGTACAACATTTTCGTCCTTTTGATTAGGTAGAGTTATTCGTAACCAAAGAAAGGGTGCTGGTTCTATCTTCACCTCTCACACCAGATTGAGACAAGGTGCTGCCAAGTTGAGAACCTTGGACTACGCCGAACGTCATGGTTACATCCGTGGTGTCGTCAAGCAAATTGTCCACGACGCCGGTAGAGGTGCTCCATTGGCCAAGGTTGTCTTCCGTGACCCATACAAGTTCAAGCTACGTGAAGAGATCTTCATCGCTAACGAAGGTGTCCACACTGGTCAATTCATCTACGCTGGTAAGAAGGCTACTTTGAACGTCGGTAACGTCCTACCATTGGGTGAAGTCCCAGAAGGTACCATTATCTCCAACGTCGAAGAGAAGCCAGGTGACAGAGGTGCTCTAGCCAGAGCTTCCGGTAACTACGTTATCGTTATTGGTCACAACCCAGATGACAACAAGACCAGAGTCAGACTTCCTTCCGGTGCCAAGAAGATCATCTCTTCCGACGCCAGAGGTACCATCGGTGTCGTTGCCGGTGGTGGTAGAGTCGACAAGCCATTGTTGAAGGCTGGTCGTGCTTTCCACAAGTACAGACTAAAGAGAAACTCTTGGCCAAAGACCCGTGGTGTTGCCATGAATCCAGTTGACCATCCTCACGGTGGTGGTAACCATCAACATATTGGTAAGGCTTCCACCATTTCTAGAGGTGCTGTCTCCGGTCAAAAGGCTGGTTTGATTGCCGCTAGAAGAACTGGTTTGTTGCGTGGTTCTCAAAAGACTCAAGATTAAACTGTGTGATTCACTGCTCCCCATTTTGAAAATATCGAAGAAGTATAATATAAAAGTCAAGTATATACACTATAATTTTGTACCCCATAAAACATCCATTAAAAATATAAGTCCCCTTATCAACCTACAGATGACAGATTGCACTTAGAGCTGTTCGTGGAACTATTGGGGTTCAGACTCGCTTACTTACTCTTCGATCTAGGTAGTTTTTTACCTGCCATTAAATTTCAAGAAAATTTGGAAAGTTTTGTTATATATGAGGAAATGTATGTTTTGATCTGAAGAAAGGCCCTCATCAATTAGGTCAGAACCTTGGCACACCCCGTCTGCCTCTACCAAGAAGCCTATAAAAGCTAAACCTTCACCGATAGGTGATTCGGACCTTTTTGCTTGCCCGCTAGTCATTTATTCAACCTTAATAAAGCAATGAAGGTGGAGGAATTGATTATCGATGGGTTCAAGTCTTACGCAACCAGAACTGTAATTTCCGGTTGGGATGCCCAATTCAATGCGATAACGGGGCTGAACGGGTCCGGTAAGTCCAATATATTGGACGCGATCTGTTTTGTGTTAGGGATTTCTTCAATGAGCACGGTTAGAGCCTCTAATATGCAGGATCTGATCTACAAGAGGGGACAAGCAGGTGTTACTAAGGCAAGCGTCACCATCGTTTTTGATAACTCGGATAAATCCAACTCTCCCATTGGATTTAACGACTCCCTGAAGATATCTGTGACTAGACAAATTGTTCTAGGTGGAACCTCCAAATACCTGATCAACGGTCATAGAGCGCCACAGCAGTCGGTTTTGCAGCTATTCCAATCGGTTCAACTGAATATAAATAACCCAAATTTCCTCATCATGCAAGGTAAGATTACCAAAGTGTTGAATATGAGACCATCAGAGATCTTGTCCTTGATCGAAGAGGCTGCTGGTACGAAAATGTTCGAGGATAGAAGGGAAAAAGCTGAAAGAACGATGTCCAAAAAGGAAACGAAGCTAGAAGAGAACAGGACTTTACTAGCAGAGGAAATAGAACCGAAGTTGAATAAACTGAGGGGCGAAAAGAGAATCTTTCTGGAATTTCAAGTAACACAAACCGATTTAGAGAAAATATCTAGAGTCGTAACCGCGTTTGACTATCATAACATGTCAACAAGACGGGATTCTGCAAGGGATAAAGTCTCATCCAATGAAAGGAGAATGGAGGAATTGAAAACATTGATCTCTAAAACCACAGACGAGATCATTAGCTTGAAGGAGGATCTAGAACAAATAAAAACTCAAAAGAAGGACGAATTGGATAAGAACGGGGTTCTGCCTAAGTTAGAAAAACAGGAGGGTGATTTTTTGAACCAGATTTCTAGGATCAATGCTACAAAACAGATCTGCTCTCAAAACTTAGAAGAGAATAAGAAAAAGATTCAAAAATTGCAAAACACTCTGGAGAGCCTATCCAGGGAATTACAGGAAAAATTGGATCGGTATAGAGAAATTGAGACTGCCTACAAGCAGGATGAAAGTACTTTAAACCAATTGAAGGAAGAGCATAAAAGCAGGTCCGAACTGCTATCTACACTGTCCATTGGTATATCATCTACTGGTGAAGCTGAAACAGGGTACACTGCCCAGCTTTCCTCCGTCAAAGAGCAATACAATGAAACCGAAGTCAATATTCAAACACACAGAAAAAGAATTGAGTTTATCGAAAAGGAACTGGCCTATAATGGACCAAAACTACAACAAGCCAGAAAAGAAAATGAACAAGCTGTTGCAAATTACAAACATTCCGAAATGGCATGTGCTTCTCTAGAAAAGGAGTTAACAACGTTTGGGTATGATCCGGAATTTTTAAAACAATTGAGAAAGGAGGAGTCTGATCTAAAACAGCAAATTTATCAAATGAATAACGACATAGACCATTTGAAGAGGAAAACTGCGAATTTGGATTTCCACTATGAAATGCCAGGCGGTAAATTTGATCCAAACTCAGTTAAAGGTATTGCAGCCCAATTATTCTCGCTGGACGAACAGAATTTTTACAGTGCCACCGCTCTACAGGTTTGTGCCGGTGGTAGACTATTCAACGTCGTTGTCGATAACGAGAATACGGCTGCACAACTGCTAGAGCGCGGTCGGCTACGGAAGCGTGCCACTATTATCCCCTTAAACAAAATTGCTGCTAGAACTTTGAATGACAATATCGTTAATATGGCCAAAAGCGTTGCCCCAGGTCGCGTAGAGCTGGCTTTGAACCTGATTGGTTATGAAGAGGAAGTTAGGAGGGCTATGGAATTCATTTTTGGATCTAGTCTAGTCTGTAAGGATGCAGAAGCTGCGAAAATGGTAACATTCAACCCCAAGATTCGTACCAGGAGTATTACTCTAGATGGTGATGTGTATGATCCCGAAGGTACTCTGTCTGGAGGAAGTAGGAACAACACCAGCTCTCTTCTAATAGACATCCAAAGATACAACAACAACTGCAATTTGGTTAAAGAATTAGAAACCAAGTTGAATGACATTGCTAAGAAGATCGCTATCCAATTTGAAATTTCCAATAAAACGAAGAACTTACAAAAAGAACTGGAACTTGCACAACATAAACTGAAGCTGTCAGAGAGAAATTTACAGTCCAATACAGCAGCTCAATTGATTAGGAAAAATGAGGAACTAGAGTCTGAGATAGCACAATGTAAGGAAGAGATCAAGGACAAAACATCTCAAATAAAGCAACTGAAGAAGCAGATTGCTAAGATTGAAAAGGACGCTGACGAATTTTCCCATGACAAAGGGTCAAAATTAGATGAGTTGAGAAGGGAAGTGGAAAGTATGTCCGTTCAGATATCAGAGGAAGAACAGCGCTGTGAAACTCAGTACGACGCTTACCAGAACTTCCAGCTAGAAATTGAACAACTTGGTGGTGATATAGACTCCTCAAAGGATACTTTAGAACAAGCGGAATTAACTGTAAAAAAACTTCAAACAGAAGTTTCTGAGCATGATATGAACTTGCGTGATTTAAACCAGGCTTTGCAAGATAAGCAGGTCGAGCTAGAAGAGGAAAGGAACAGATTGATGGGGATTGATGATGAACTAAAAGAAATTGAAGCCTTGATTAAATCCAAAACGGATATAAAGAACAATGCCGAACTGGACATCCAGAAAATAAACCATGAGTTGAACAAGTTGAGAAGTACATCCAACAGCTTTGAATCGGAACTTGCTCAATTATTGGATGAGCACGAATGGTTATCTGACGAGAGCCAAGTTGCATACATAATTGAGCAGCATGCATCAATAAATTTGGCAGAGTACAGGGAACGCGGTGCACAGTTACAAGAACGTTTTGACGATATGAAACGAAAGGTGAACCCCAACATCATGAGTATGATCGAAAGTGTGGAGAAAAAGGAGTCCGCGTTAAAGACCATGATTAGAACCATTGAGAAGGATAAAGTCAAGATACAAGAAACAATTACAAAACTCAATGAATACAAGCGTGAGACACTGATCAAGACGTGGGAAAAAGTCACAGAAGACTTTGGCAATGTATTTGCGGATTTGCTGCCGAACTCCTTTGCCAAACTGGTCCCCTGTGAGGGTAAAGATATCACCGAGGGGCTCGAAGTGAAAGTGAAGTTGGGTAGCATTTGGAAGGAGAGTCTTATTGAGTTGTCTGGTGGCCAAAGATCGCTGATTGCGCTTTCTTTGATTATGGCGCTGCTCCAATTTAGACCAGCCCCGATGTACATTTTGGACGAAGTGGACGCTGCTTTGGATTTGAGCCACACGCAGAATATCGGGCATCTGATCAAAACGAGGTTTAAAGGTTCACAGTTTATTGTCGTTTCTTTGAAAGAAGGTATGTTTACAAATGCAAACCGTGTCTTTAGAACAAGGTTTCAAGATGGTACCTCCGTCGTGAGCATAATGTGAGTAACACAGGCATCGGCAAGAAAGGTAAAAGAAAAAATAACTGTATTTGTAAAATTATACTTTATAAATAATCCATCAGTAAACTTCCAGAATGTATCTGGAGGTGTCCTTGAATTCTTCAATCATAGCGTTCAAGTCAATTTTAATGCCCTTCTCTTGGGCATCCGCAGAGATGATATCCTTCAAAGCCTGAGTGATGTCAGGGACGGGCCAGGTTGGACCACACAGGTAGAATGACCCTTGCTTATCCATGATGGCGGTCCTTAACTCAGGCAACGTTTCTCTGATACGGTCTTGAATGTAGATCTTTTGAGGTTGATCTCTCGAAAAGGCTGCACCAATGTGAGTGATAATACCAGCGTCCTTGTAGGCCTCCCACAGCTCACCGTATAGGTACTCCTCACGTTTGTGACGGGACCCCAGATACAGGTAAACTTCACCAATGGTTTGCCCCTGCTGCTTCTGCCATAGCTTCTCCTCGACAATGGCTTTGAAGGGAGCCAACCCTGTGCCTAGCCCGCTCATCACGACCGGTTGTTCTGGGTTTGGTGGCAGCTTCATAACGGATGGTTTGACAGACACAACAAGCTCTTGACCCGGTTGCAAGTCAGAGATATACTTGGACGCTTGCCCAAATCTCTTTCTGCCTTGGTTGTCAAACCAGTCGACAACGACAATCAACAAGTGAACTTCGTTCGGGTGCATCTTTTGAGAGGACGCGATGGAGTACTCTCTTCTCTTCAATGGCGCGATCAGAGTCACCAGTTGCTGCAAGGATGGTCTGGCGGAGGGGTATAAGTTCAGGATATCAACGTAGTTGTAAAACTCGATATCCTGGAACTTTTTCAACTCAATGGCCCCCTCTGGGGCAACTAGCGCCTCCAATTTCGCCTTGTCGTCCGCGTCCGTGGCAAGTTCGACCAAGGATTCGTAAAATCTCTTTGGTGGTTTCCCAAATAAGTCCAGGTTCTCGACGAAGCTTTGGAAGACAGTGCGCGATTCCAACACGTTGTGGTTGTCCTTGTTGGGCACTTGCACAATGGCGTTCGGGTCCAACCCGTAGTTTTCCAAAAACTCAGAGACCTGCTGTTCGTTGTTTCTTGCGTGGATCCCAAGAGCCTCACCGAGCCCGTACTGCATACCTGTGCCGGAGATGTCGAATTCGATGTTGAAGATGTATCTGTCGTAGTCCGCAGGGGTGACACGTTTGTTGGTCTTGACTTTGACGACGTAGTTCTTGACCGGCAAGTCTGGTCTCAATTTCTTGGTGATACCGTACGCCTCCTTGAAGGCCAGTCTCTTTGAAATTTCTTGGACCGTTGAGGTCTGAGATTCAGGGACAGTCACGTTTTGAGTGTTGTTTGGTCCAAACGAGGTCTCACGTGGGAAGATTGGTAGTTCAGGTTGTTCCTCCTCCTTCTGTTTCTCGCCCTCTGGATTGTCCTTGGAAGGTTCAGCGGCCGGTTCAGCCTGAGGGATCTTCTCGAATGGAATCTGTACAACGTTCGTCTTGAGCGCACTGTCCTCGTTCAAGAACTTGTTCAAGTCTGCTGTCTCCAGTTGACCGTTGCTGGCCACGTACACACGTTTGATGATTTCATCCGTGTTGTAACCGAACGATCTGGCCCAGAAGGCAGCCTGGATGAGAACGGAGACCCCAAATGGTTGTTCCCCAAAAAACTCCTCACTGTCTATCAAAGTCAAGTTGATTTCCCTAGCGGTCAATTCGGCAAGGAATTGCTCTGGGATGTTCTCATGCTTGACAAAAGTGTCCAACTTCGACAAGTCCTGTTCCGCCAAGGGCTTGCGAGCGACTAGGATGACGTCACCGCCGGTTTGGACCGTAGCAGCAACGTTGACCTCCTTCAGCAGGGCCACGTCCTCGACGATCGCAACACTGGCGACGTCGACGTTGCTCGTGGTGAACCCCTGAGGGTCCGGCCCGTATTGCAGTTGCGCTTGGAACAGTCCAGCGGCGGTGATGTTGTCGTATTTTGTCTTGAAATTGACATACTTCCCGTCGTCTAGGGACATAGACTTGGCGATTCTTGCTGGGACGTCCACGTTGTCGCCCTTGTCTCTCCCCCAATAGATAAACTGTTTATTGGCGGGATTTGCTGTTGTGTCTGCCCTTGTTGTCTTCGCAAACGTGTTGACGATCTGCGCGGCAGCGGATGGCGACCAAACAAAGTCAGGTTCGTAGACGTAGTCCGTGACGTTGGTTTTCTTGCTTTGGGACCCTCTCTGCGAGTAGAAGAGAGCCGCGTTGATCTGGTTCTTCAGGTAGTTGCCGTGGGAAGCGCCGTTGCCCTGGTTGATGAGGACCAAGTTCTGCACGGATGTAGGCAGGATAGCGACAAATTTGTCCGCGTCGAATGGGGTTGGGATCCTCACTGCGATGTTCCCGACGTCCCCGCCGCATTGATTGGCGAACAACTCTGACTGAACAGCGCCCAGCGTGACAAATACCGTTTCAGGGTGCTCTGGCCCAGTGTACTGGAAGTTGTGCAAGTGGAACTGAGTCAGCTCGTTGAACTTGTCCAGGACTTGCGTAAAGGATGACCCTGCGCCGCACTTCAAGTGTTTCTGCAAAGAAGCAAGGAGATGTGGTGACTGCGAGACCACGGAGTCGATCTGCCCGCGTGGGACGACATTTCTAGTGTATGACACGGCGTCGAACAAGTTCAGTGCGCCCCTGAAGTCCGTAGCGAACTTTGAGACTGCGACGGCCAACAGCGTAATCTTCTCTGCCTCTTGCAAGTTCGTGGGTGTGACAACAACAAACTTATCCCGGAGCTGTGCTACCACGGTGTCCAATGGAGTAGCGTAATCGTTGTAGACTGTCCCCGAGGATTCGTCGTAGTTGACCGCACCAACATTCAGCAGAAATCTTGCACCATCAGCAGCAGCACCTTCCGTCCCGTTGAACGCTGCCACGAAGTAAGGCAGCGAATACCCTGGGGCAACGATAGCAGTTAGCGATTCTTCTCCGTCACCGCCATGGGCGAACCCTAGTGGGGCCAACCCTGCACCTGCTCTAACCTGAAGCTCCTGGAAAAACTTCCCCTGCAACTGGTTCCATCTCTGCAGAGACCCGTACAACAGATCCCGCTGCGAGAAGCACTCGTAAGCGAACAGTTGGTCTGCATTCTCGTAGACGACTGCGCTGACGGCGTCCACTGGTGCAACATACTTTGCGTGCTCGACGGCCTTTGCCTCGGACGTGCTCGCTGCAAGACTCATCCCTCCTGTGGCTGTTGGGGTCCCTTCTAACAGAGCAGAGACCCATGGAAGAGTCTCAACGGACGTGCTGCTTATATAATACAATCCCAACTGGCCTCTCAACGTTTGCATCAAATGCCACACTTTTTCAACGTGTGGCACTCAACGACCGCTAAAACTGTGTCTCTTGACGAGAACCGGGGACTGAGATCCAACAGACACCACTCACCAACAACAACCATCCACCGGGATGCAGTCGCCGTTATTGCAGTCGCTGTAGTCGTCGTAGTAGATCCAGTAAACTGGTCAAAACTGCTCCCTCAAGCTCTTCGTTCTTGCACTGAAAAGTTTCAATATTCGGATCCGAACGACTCGTCGACGGTGAACTGGGACCAAGTCGACAGCAGTAGGGCAGTAGACGGAGATGTTCACGGGTATTGTGGAGTGTGTAGGGACTGTGCTGGAGTACAACGTGTTTGATGGGAGCGAGGCTGGCGGCCAGGGCATCTCCGTGGTCGTTGGCGGTGCCGGTAGCATCCTGGAGGACTGCCACATTGGCGACTCGATAGCCGTGGACGGTGTGTGTCTGACGGTGACTGCCTTTGACCAGGAAACGTTCAAAGTCGGGATCTCGCCAGAGACGGTGAAGCGGACTGCTTGTGCGCAGTGGTCGACCCCCGGGGCGTCTGTGAACTTGGAACGTGCCGTGCGGCAGGATGTGAGGTTCGGTGGCCACTACGTGCAGGGTCACGTCGACACGGTGGCGCGCCTTGTCAGTAAGGTACCCGAAGGCAACTCTGTCGTGTTCGGGTTCCAGTTGCGCGATTCGCAGTACATGAAGTACATCGTCGAGAAAGGGTTTGTGTGCATTGACGGTGTGTCGCTGACGATCACCCGCGTGGACGACCACAGGGCCACTTTCTACATCGCGATGATCAAGCACACGCAGGAGAACGTCACGCTGCCGGGCAAGCGGCTGAACGAGGACGACGTCAACATCGAGGTCGATCTCACGGGGAAAGTCATCGAGAAGCAGATCTCCGTCGCGTTGGAGGCTCAGTTCGAGCAGGAGGACTCCCCGCTGATCAGAACACTGAACAGACTCATCGATGCCAAGCTTGCAGCGAGAAACAACTGCTGAACTAGACGTCTGTGCCCATCCAGTATATACCGTAAGTAACCAATTCTTTGTGATTTGGATAAAATTTTGATCGAGACAGATAGAACTCTTACAAGACTACTACAAGACTAGCTACAAGACTACAAGGTTTCAACGCCAGTTTGATATAACACAGTGACAGAGGATGAGTGCTATGGGGTTTGCTTGGGGGTTTCAGTCTTCGCTGGACACGGTATCGGGCAGAAGTAGCAGGGCCGCGAACGGTGGCAGCAGTAGCAGTGGCAGTGGAATCAGTAGTAGCGGCGGTGGTGAGTTTGTTGCTGGTGGTATGGACGCAAGGCTGGGTGCGTTTGGTGGTGCAGGTGCTATGGGAACGTTCCCGACGTTGGGGCCTCTGGAACAGACTGGGAGGACCACAGCGATGAAGAGAAGAACGTTTGCTGGAGATGATGAGCCACAGCCAGAGCAGCAACAGAGCGACGATGAAACTTGTGGGAGTCGGCGGGTTTCCACGAGGAGGAGAGTGATGGCACCGCTGCAAAGTGCGCAGTTGCAGAGCCAGCCGCTGCCCATCCGGCGCGGGTTGGAACTCATGGATAAAGAACAACTGGCGTCGCTCGTGATGGAGCTTGTACAGTTGGACCCTCAGGTGCAAAACAAAGTGCAGAGACAGATCCAGCGGACCAAGTTCAAGTCGGACCAGTACATGGACATCCTCCAGGACAAGTTCAACAAAGTACTACAGCACGTCCCGTACAATAGGAAGTTCGAATCCGCTTCAGAATACAAACTGGACGACTACTCGTTCGTGCGCCTGAAACCGTTCATACTTGAGTTTTTGGACTGTCTCATAGACTACAACTTGAACAGCATCCCCTGCGACGAATCCCAGGGGAACCAGGTCACCGTGCAAGAGGCACTCAACTTCCTGGACCAGTGCACGGAGATGCTCACAAGCTTACCGAGGTTTGACCTTCCAAGCAACAACTACTACTACGACAAGTGCTTCGAGCAGATCTCGTACATATGGTGCGTGCTCATCGAGCAGTTTTTGAAGGACCCTGTGCTTGCGATAAACGGTCTCCGCGCACCTTCCTCGCAGAGAGAGTGGGTCCACAAACTGCAACACTACAACGATAGATCGAGGGGACTCTTGCGCAGACCGCTGCAGATGCTCGAATCGTGGCTAAACGTGACTAACGGCGACACCAACGGAACAAGCATCAACGCCGTAGCATGAACAAAGCGAGACCACAGGGTACCCATTATAGCATTTAGAACAACACACATAATATATATACACTAACGTAAAGTAACAAACACTCTCACAGTTAATTACACACAAGCTCCGTCCCCCATCAGGCCATCACCCCGCAAACGCCGGCAGACCCTGCTCTTTATCTTTTGCACCTGCAACGTTAAGAGTAAGTAAGACTGTTGCAAACTGTTCATCAAACAACACTCCGAGTCCCTCCCCCCGCTACAACAACGGCAACACACCATGACTAAACAAGTGAAGCCTGTTCACTACGACAAGGAAACCGTGAGGGAACTCACAAAGCAAGTACGTAACGATACCCCTCCCACCCCTCAGTCTGGGGTAATGACATATATCACATCCAACTGCTAAGACTTGTTACTAACAACAATGAACCACAAACCAACAGTGAGCGCTCTTGCTTGCTGTAAGTTTGCTCACCTGCCTTCCATATAGATTGCAGTTGCGTCTTGTCTCGGGGCGGTACAAGGTGCGCTGATCAGTGTCACGAGTGCGCTCGTCTTGAGAAGGGTGTCGACAGTGTACCGGACAGTGAGGATGCAAGTCCGCGTGTTCTACCACTGTGCGTGGATCAGCATGGGGGCCGTCTTCAAAGCGGACTCGCAGTTGCTCAAGTTCCAAAGAGAGTACTACGCTAATGAGGGCGAGAAACGGGACAAGATCCTCGATGCAGCAGCGGACAGGGGGATCTTCCTCGAGGACGACTACATCATGGACAGCGTTATTACAGGCGACCGGAATCGGTAGAGGAACCTCCCGCCAGTTGAAAACATCCTGTATTCATGTATATACTAAGCTTCCGACGCACAGTCTTGGAGTGTACATACCTCTCTATCTATATATTCGTGCAACGTTGACTCACCAGATGGTCCACTTGATTAGCTTCCATGTGAGAACAAACCCATGCCGGATCTCCCTGAGCATCTTGACAAAGAGCCAGATTGTCCACAGGGCACCAATGATGGAGTACTCGAGCAACCGGTACGCGACCCGCGTCGTCCGCTGCGCGCGCATCATCCGGATCGTGCCATACCGCTCCGTGTTCTCTTGGAACAGCTTCAACTTCAAAGTCAGTGTTGTGTTGATATCACTGAGGATTCTGTCACTCGAGGATATCAGCATCTCGACACGAATCGAGTAGTCATTTAAAAGCGTGGACGCCCACTTGTTCCCCACGGCAATGACCTTATCCAACTCGTGGTCGTATAGCTGTATCACCTCATTCGCGACCTCGATGTTCTTATCCGTGTCGTCCTCGAGGATAATCTGGTTCCGCTTTGCGATCTCCTTCCGCTTCACAATTTCGTGCGTGATCCGACGGTGTTTCATAATCGCAACGGTGCTCATGACGTACTTCGTACTCATCCAGTACTGCTCCAGCTGCTTGTCCACGGGGAGGACGTACTTCTCCGAGGCAGGGTCGACGAGGGACTCCAATTCCTCAACGAAGAACTGGCGTTGTTGGTCCTTTGCCTCGTTCTCCATATCTTTCCGCTTCCTACCCGGAGACTCATCGTTCTCGGCGGCCTCATCGGGTGCCACAGCCGTTTCAGCACCTTCGTCCTTTGCATTCGTGGTCATCGTTGTGGCATCCATGGGAGGAGGCGCCGGCCCCCTACTGGATACAGAGTGTGGAGACGTAGATCTGATACCTTGTGTGATAGGGGTTCTCACAGCGGGTGTCACAACCTGTGAAGTCCCACCAGTTGTAACGGGTATCGCACTAGTAGAGGACACTGACTGGGAGGATACGGAAATGTCTGCGGACTTTGAGTCGCTGGATCCCTCCGGCGTCGTCGTCTCCTCCTTGTCTTCTGTTAGCCCTTGAGTTTCGTCCCTGCGCTGCAGTTCCTTCAAAGCTTTCGTCGCGTCCTTTATCGATGCCCTTCTTGTCGAGTTCACCGTTAAGTTTGCAGGAGCAAGGTGATACACACTTGGGTGGCTCGCGGAGGCAGCGACGGGAGCCTGCTGCTGCTGCTGCTGCTGCTGCAATCCGCTCTCGGTGCTTCTTGCTCGGGGCGACCTGGAGTGCGACACCCGTCTCGTTTTGCCCGTGATGATCTTCTCCAGTCTCCCCAGTCTACTCGAGCTGAATTTCGAGGCCGTTTCGTACTCGCCGTCTTGGTCTGCTATTGTAGTACCCGAAGACGACGCTGCTTCGTCCTGCCCCGGTATTTTATTCACGTCGAGATGGTTCCCTAAGTTCACCGTGTTTGAGTCATAACCGTGTCCGTGTCCGTGTGGACCTGGAATCTTCGGACCCACTTTACCAATGGTCTGCGATAATCTGTGCCGCCTTCTCTTCTTCTTCTTCTTGGCGATGTGTACCTGCTGTTGATCGCGCTGTTTTTCCGCCGTGATCCAGAGGTGGCCATCCGGCCGTCGCAGCTCGTCCCAGTGGCTCGTCCTCCAGGATAGATCACTGTACTTCTCGCTCAGTTTGACAAACCAACGCATATTCCTAGTGGGTCGTTTGGAGAACTGAATAACTGCGATCATGGGCACCCGCGAAAACACGAGCTCCCTAGCGGGCTTCACCTCATCGTGATACTTCTTCCTGAGCTTCCTATTCCTGATCACCTGGAGCGGGTTGTAAACACCTTCGACGCCCTCATACCTTACACCGGTGGCAGCTGCAGCCGCAGCCGCAGCGCCCGCGCCGTGACCACCATGCACACCCCCATTGGGGTCCCTAACGCTGTCATTCAACGTGATGCACCGCTCCATCACATTGTAGAAGTACTCAAGGTATATTCTTACCCGTTCCGCCTTGAGCCGCGTGCTCTTCGGTATGTGCACTATCCTTGCGGATACTTGATCCTGTGTGGTCCACGAGGGTGCCCCCACGGCACCAGCGCCCACTCCAGACGCACCTGCACTTGTCGCAGTCCCTGCAGTCGCCCCCGTCGCCGTTGCAGTCACCGCTGCAACCGCCGCAGCGACTCCACACTCCGCACCACTATACCGACTTCCCTCCACAGAATCATCACCGACCACTGGACCCGTCTCACCTTGTGAGTAAGGCAATGTCCTGCCGTAGTTCAACTCATCCATAAGGTTATACCTGTTATCCACGAGCAACTTCGTGACCAACTGCACCCGGCCCTGATCCCCCTGTCGCTGCCGTGGCCTCTGTCTCTGCCCATGTTCATGCTTCTGCTGTCCGCCACGCGACTCTCGTGGCATCACCGGCGTCTTAAAACCCTGTTCTTGCCGTGTCTTCATCACTCTAGGTCCTCTCTTCGTCTGGTTCAACATTTCAAATCAGAAGAGACCGTCTTGAAACTTGAAGAGGACAGTTGATGGGGGACGTTGTGGGGAGTCGTGGGTCGCCGCAATGCCTGAGTACTTCGCGATAGTCGGTCCTGGGGACAGGCCGCTGTACGAGAGCGAGCTTGGTCGGGGTGCGTGGACGCCAGAACAGCGGGAGTTGAACCCATTCGTGTTGCACTCGTCGCTGGACGTCATCGAGGACTTGCAATGGCAGTTGCTCCCGGAGAACAGCGACACGGTCTCCAACACCGGTGGTGGAGAGTTTGGTGGTGCAGCACAGAGTGGTGCAGCACAAGGTGGCGGCGGCGGGTTTTTGAGGTCACACAGGGCGAAGACAGAGACGGATAACTGTTACTTGGGCCGTGTGGATCACTTCTACGGGCTCGCGGTGAGTGCGTATACTACATACTCTGGGTTGAAGTTGTTGATGGTCCATGGTTCTGGGATCGTGGACGACGCAAACTGCCGTAGTTTCTACCAGGAGGTGCATGAACTGTACGTGAAGACTTTGATGAACCCGTTCTATTCTGCCGGTGGCAGTGCCAATGGCAGTGGCAGTGGTACTATTGGGCCTGCACCGATCACTTCCAGGGCGTTCGACTCGCGTGTCAAAGCTATTGCCCGGAGGCATCTGCGATAGCACCAGGAGCGGCACCAGGAGCGGGAGTGGCACCAGCACCAGCACCAGCTATAGATTGTATACACTTGTCTAGTAACGACTCCAACAACTGCGTGTCTATCTTGTCGCTGTCGCCCTGGACTCGCTCGGGCAACTGATTCAGCAACCATCGCTCTCTGAGTCCTCGGGTGAGCACCAGCAGGTCCTGCACGCCCTTCACGAGCTGTGCACTCTGGCTGTGCACCATCATGCTTCCCTGCGTCGCATTGGACAGCATTGGGGCCCCACCTTCGGCAGAATCCTCCGCATCGTTGATCCCACCAGCATCATCAGCAGAGGAGGAACCTCGTTCAGTGCCCGCGCTGCGCACCAGTTCCGCCAGACGCACGGACAACACCTCCACGGTCGCATCGAGCTTCTCCAGAAACGCCTCGTTGTTCATCGTTGCCGCGTAGACACCTTGCCGTTTGTCAGTGCGCTTCCTCGATGGTCTCTGGTGTTAAGAGGTCTGTTCTTTATAGAATATGGTGTTAAAGTGATGGATGGCGAGGGACACAGAGGTCCTGCGTCGTGGCTACTTATGTCTGGGTGGGCATGGTGTCCCATCTTGCCTATGTACATGTGTGTGTGTGTGTGTGTGTGTGCAATTGAGTTCTCTTGGTTCCACCCCCCACCGTAGTAGGTCTTCCTCACGTCGACGATCTTCTTGCCTCTCCCAGCGGCGATATCCCTCAGAGATCCCTGGGCGGTCGTCAGAAGCTCTAGGAACCCCTTCGCGATGTTCATCTCGTTACGGGAACCGTACACTTTCGCACTGAGGTCCTTGATCCCCGCGAGTTGGCATATCTCGAAGATGACATGGTTAGTGCGAACGCCGAACCCTGCCTCGCGCCGCCGCACGAACAGCCGAGACCCATGGAACTTGTAATCCGTGTCCCGCAACACCGTACGGTCCTCGAACCGTTCGACGGCAGTCAGGTTCCGGATAGCGTCCCAATGGGCCTTCCCCAATGCTTTCGCCATGTCCGCACGGGACTTGCCCTCCCCGAGCCCGACCATCCCGTTACGGTCTCCAACTACACACAGCGCGTAATGTGACGCAATCTTACCCTTCCCGGTCTGGTTCGACACCCGTTTCAACACTAATGGCTTCATCTGTAGACGCCGCGACACGTACGCCGGGTCCGTCTGCGTCTGTCGGTGGATCCCAGCGGCCAGAAGCGCCATTTTCGAGATCCGCGTCTGCGTAGCCAACTGCAGCACCTCGTCAGGGTACACTGCACCGTTGGACCCAGGTGGGGGCAGCGGTCGCGCAGTGCCGTTCCCCTGGACACCGCTGTTCGACGGCGTGTACACCTGTTGAGAACCGGTCTGCGCCGCGTGCTCGTGCGGTACTCGCGGGTCGTAGTCCCAAAACCCGTCCACTCTAGCAACATCGTCACGGCCGCCGGCACCGCCAGCACCAGCACCCTCACGCATCCAAGAGGGCAACACGGACTCTCCCAACTCGACCGCCTTCAACATCTCCGCGCTGTAGTACGGCGCCAGTGGCGCACTTTTCCCAGCACGCCCAGCACTGCTCATCAACCGTCTCCACATTGCACTGTGCATATCCGTCAGCCTCCTCTGTCTCCTCGAGCCACACCGTCTTCTCAACGTCCTGTTCTTCATCGAATTGAATTCAAAGCTTTAAATCTTCAACTTCCCACAACAGGAGCCATGGAAGGGGCGGTACTCTGCTCTAGACACACGTACGTCGCTTAGTGATGCTGCTGAGACGTGTTGCCGGGAGACAGTTGCTGGGGAGAGTGCCGCTACGGCCTTTGCCCGGTGTTTGGCGGTCGATACACACTACAAGGGTGGCTAGAAACGAGAACAACAGGGACAGAGATAACAAGAAGCGGGCAGAACCGCCGGAATACAAGTCCATGCGGGAGTACTTCAAGTCCAAGGAGTTTGCGAAGACGGTGTACCTCACCACTGGGTTCACTCTGCTGTTCACGCTGTTGGGGGCCTCTGGTGGGTCTGCGGATGACAAAGAGGGCGCCGTGCTCACATTCCAGGACTTCAGAAGCAAGTACCTCGAGAAGGGTCTCGTTAAGAAAGTCACTGTTGTGAACAAGTACCTCGTACAGGCGGAGTTGGTCACGCAAAACGACGTGCAGTTCACTGTCGGGTCCACGGACGTGTTCGAGGAACAGATGGACGCAGCACAGGATGAACTGGGGATCCCCAGTACACAGCGGATCCCCATCGTGTACGTCTCTCGCACGTCCGCGTGGCAGTACGTGTACCCGTTCATCCCGACGGCGCTTCTTCTGGGGGGGCTTTACCTTATCAGCAAGAGACTCACGCCGGGCGCTGGTGGTGGTGGTACCTCGTCAAAGGGCGGTGGCGGCGGGAGCAACCTCTCCAACATGTTCGGCGTTGGGAAATCTAGAGCAAAGCTGTTTAACAAGGAGACGGACGTCAAAGTGTCCTTCAAGGACGTCGCAGGGTGTAACGAGGCTAAACAGGAGATCATGGAGTTCGTCCACTTCTTGAAGAACCCAAAGAAGTACACCGCATTGGGGGCCAAGATCCCCAGGGGTGCCATCTTATCGGGACCACCAGGTACGGGGAAGACTCTGCTTGCGAAGGCCACAGCGGGGGAAGCCGCTGTGCCATTCCTCTCCGTGTCCGGGTCCGAGTTTGTAGAGATGTTCGTCGGGGTCGGTGCCTCCAGAGTGAGAGACCTGTTTGAGCAGGCAAGATCCCTTGCACCGTCCATCATCTTCGTCGATGAGATCGACGCCATTGGGAAGGAGAGGGGCAAGGGCGGGCCCCTGGGGGGTGCAAACGACGAAAGAGAGGCCACTTTGAACCAGTTGCTCGTGGAGATGGACGGGTTCACGACTTCAGACCAGGTAGTCGTCCTCGCGGGTACAAACAGACCGGACGTGCTCGATCCGGCACTGCTCAGACCAGGCAGATTCGACAGACACATCCAGATAGACTCACCGGATATCACGGGGAGGAAACAGATATACTTGGTCCATCTGGAGAGGTTAAACTTGCAAGAGAAATTGGCCCTGGATAGGGAGAACCTCGCGGGGAAACTCGCGACGCTGACACCCGGGTTTACCGGTGCAGACATAGCGAACGCCTGTAACGAGGCTGCCCTGATCGCTGCCCGTCACAAGGACGCTACGATCACGCTGGACCACTTCGAACAAGCAATAGAGAGAGTCATTGCTGGGCTTGAAAAGAAGTCTAAAGTGCTCTCCATGGAGGAGAAAACGACGGTCGCATACCACGAGGCAGGACACGCCGTCTGTGGTTGGTTCTTGAAATACGCGGACCCATTGCTGAAAGTCAGTATCATCCCGAGGGGTCAGGGCGCGCTCGGTTACGCACAGTACCTACCCGCGGACCAGTATCTGATCTCTGAGGAACAGTTCAAGCACAGGATGATCATGGCTCTCGGTGGACGTGTCTCCGAGGAGTTGCACTTCCCCTACGTGACCAGTGGCGCTCATGACGACTTCAAGAAAGTTACAGGGATGGCAAGGGCCATGGTCACGAAATTGGGGATGTCCAAACGGGTAGGGTACTTATCCTACGACGACGGAGACAGCAACGGCGGGATACAGGTGAGCAAACCCTTCAGCGAGAGAACGTCAAGGATAATAGATTCCGAGGTGAAGAAGATCGTTGATGAGGCACACCGCAAATGTACCATCTTGCTAAGCGAAAACAAAGAAAAAGTGGATAAAGTTGCTAAACTGCTGCTGAAGAAGGAGGCCATTACACGCGAGGATATGATAAGACTGTTAGGCCCAAGACCGTTCCCTGAACGTAACGAGGCCTTTGAGAAGTACTTGGATCCTAAAGACGCAGATAAACCAACACCAGAGGTAGCAAAATGACCGAATGACGTTCCCCTTTCCTGATACCATATATATATATGAAGCTACTGGATTTTATGTGTGGGGGGAATGGACAGGCAATCTTGTCATGTAAATACACGTTGGTCCAACAACGGATACTTCAAATAATTACAATAACAACATACGTTTTCTATATTCAAAGAAAAGGAGGCAGAGGTTAGTCTACTATTTGTTCTCTTACTTTTGTCATCGATATACTCGTCTCTTGTCAAAAGGTTTCCTCGTCTATTATCAGATTAGTGGAGGGACTTGGATCCGTGATGTTGTTGTTCACGAGAACTTTTTGATCCTGTGGGTCTGCCAAATTGTTGTTTCCTGCAAATCTGGTGTCTGCTGCTGCATCTTCCGTGTTGGAGATCGGGAGGTTGTCGTCGGAGGACAATGTCTCCTCCGTGGCGTACAGGATCGTCTGTACTTTATTCAAGAATTTGTTCAACTCGGCAGTTTCGTTCCTGTAGAGCCCTTCGTTGATCAGATCCTGTGTCGATTGGACCAAAATCTCTATATCCCTCAGTTTCCCGAAGTAGAACTCCCGTTCTCGTTCCAAGATACTCGTTGTCTCCCTGTACTGGTCCATATCTCTCGTCAAGATCTCCACTTCGTTCTTCGACTGTGCCAATTCCGTCTGCAGTGCGACTACTTGCTCGTTCGATATCCTTCTGGTGAAACCGGGACCATTATAATTAGACGACGATCGTGTCGCGGTGCCCGCAAAACTGCTCGTACCACCTGGTGCCACTGTCGGTTTCCTCTTGGCAACGTTCAAACTGGACGTCGAGTTTCCCGTGCTTCCTACCGGCACACCACCGCCACCACCACTTACGCTCCTATACTTCCTGCGGGCCACCGGATCGTACGGCGTCCCATCCTTGTGCTGCGTCCAGTACCGTTTAACCCACTGTAGAAACTCCAAGTTGTCCTGAAACCTGCACCTAACCATCTTCTCGACGTACACGATCTTCTCAATCTGGTGTCTTGCAAAACAGCTCTGCAAGATCTTGTAGTTAGTGTAGTACTCGTACTCCGCGGAGGCGTCAAACTTGACCCTGTGCATCGGGACATCCAAGTATATCGAGTCCATAATCTGACAGTACACGGCCCCAGACCCGCATTCCTCCACTTTGTGCACGCTCAGTTGCAAAAGATCGTTGACCCACGCGAGCAGCTCAGACCTCGACTCTCCCAACCCGCTCATTATCACTACCCAGACGAGCGTACCGTGCTTCTTACTTTGTTGTCCTGTGTTACACTGTCGCTGCTGTTGTTTGTTGTTGTTTTAATTTCAAACGCGTTTCGAGACGAAGGGACAGGACACCGTAGGTATCGGCGCGTATCGGTCTCTTCAAGGGAATGGATAGATGTTTGAGAGAGAGGGTGTTCTTGAAAAGTACTGTTGTGGTGAGACACGCGCTGCTTTGGAGTTCAACTTACCCTTGCAAGGTACCTGTATCGGTTCAGGAACAGGGGAGCGACAAAGAAAATATGGAGGGAAATGGGGGCTTCAGCGCACGTCAGGCTGTATACCGATACCATTAAAGTTTAAAGTAAATTGGGAGGTGGCATTTGGGGGAGGAAAGGCTAGAAGCGCGATGTGCATTATACATATTATCATCATATATGTAAATTCAATTTTGTATCTCAAAAATTGAAATTTGTATGCTTCTATGGCCAAGTTGGTAAGGCGCCACACTAGTAATGTGGAGATCATCAGTTCGACTCTGGTTGGAAGCAGATTTCTTTTTTTGCTTTCAGCGCCGTCACAGGAGTGGTGGCAACCGATGCGAGCCTGACAGTGCCCACGGGTGCCATGAACAGCATCCTCAGTGGTGGCGTGTTCCCCTTCACATCTGCCATTGGGCAGTAATACATCGCTATACTGAACTTAAATATGTGGTACGAAGCGTGTATGTATGTATGTACGTATGGATATTTGAACCTGTGTTCCTGCGGTCAGTGTCTCTTGTCGACCGCAGTCTTTGCTGCCTGAGCGAGGGGAACTGGTGGCTGCTGTTTCGTTGCGTCGTCCTCGTCGAGCGTTGTCGTGTCTGTGTTCGAATCCTCCTGCGACTTGCGCGCCGTAGCCTCCTCTTGCTCCCGCCTAATGAGTTCCTGCTGTTCCTTGAGGACATTGAGTTTGAACTCGCTGTCGTCCTTCTTCGGGGTTTGTTCCCCATCCTCCGTTTCGTCCCCAGCGGTGGCCGGTTCTTGGTCCCCTCCCATGGTCTCCGAGAGGTCCAGTTTTGCGACGTTGTAGACCGGGTCTGGGATGGACCCTAGCACCTGTAGGATCCCGTCGTAGTACGTGTCGAGGATCCTATCGTACCGGGTCATTTCTTTCTCGTGGACTTCTGGGTCTGACGCACGAACGTTGTGAAGCGGGTATGGCAATTGAGCCTCTTGGCCCTGCCCCGTGCTCCTACCAAAGGTGAACGTTGAACTGAGGACCATAAGTACTGAGGGGACACGCATACGGAGACGTAGTTGCAACCATGCTCTGAGGTGATCTCTGAGGACATCTTGGTCGACACCGTACGCTTTGACCCCACGAGACACACAAGCGGTGTACAGTTCGTCCTTTGTGAGGTGGTCAACCCCCTCGTAGTCAATAGTCTTGTCATCCTGTATGATCTTCTTGAGTTTGTGACGGATATGATATCTGAGCATGTTATCTGTGCCAAACGGTGTCACGGACATGAATTTGGACATCGCAGTCAGTTGTGTTCTGGATAAGTTATCCAGGACGGAATCGTTCTTGAACATCTTTGCCACAGAGTTGATCTCCCCGTAGGAGAAGTAAGTTGTCTGCGAGGGGACTCTTTTAGCCTGGTGTAACCTGTAGAAGAACTGTGAGAATGCCAATTTGTTCTCGTGAGTCTGTAACGCTGCGTCGTAGTTGATCAGGGGTTCCGTTTGTTTCCCCAAAGTCTGGTGCAGCAGCGCAGAGGTTTTCTTCCTGATCTCAATGAGCCTTGTCACTTTCTTCTGCCTTTGAGACCCTGACTCATACGTGGAGGGAAGCAAGTTGGGGAACAGCTTCAGTGCCACTGGGAGAAGCAGTTCCGCGAAGGGCACAATAAGGAACGCTGAGAAGGGGATCAGTCGCAGTACGTCGCCCATTGTGCGGCGCAGCTGGTTCGTCTCCCTACGGGACAACTCGCTACCACGGATAAACTTTGCAAGAAGCCCAGTGGACACTTTGACCTCGTAGCCAAGCAGTCGAGTCCCATGGGCGTAGTGTTTCAGCTCGTTGCGGATGCGTACAAGCAGGCTAGGCTTAGCCCGGGACACGGGTACCGGCGTAGTCTTCACGAGCTTCTTCTCCGTCTCCTTCACGGCCTCCGCCTTCTTCACGGCCCCGCCGCTCTCCCCCGCCGCGTACGCCCTCGCAGCAACCACAACGTTCACCCGCCTGCCCAGCACACCGACCGTCATCGCAGACGCCCGCACCGTCGCCACAGCCATCACCATTGCCCTCCTCCTCCTCCCACCAACTGTCCATCGACGTCTTCTTCAACTACGAATTAAAACACGTTTAAATACTGGGGCCACTACAAACAGCCTGCGGGAACCCCTCCTCGCCTAGACGATCCCTGCGAGTCTGCGTTCCACAGGATACACCTTCATGTGAGACAGTCTACCCACTTGGCCAGCACTGTCCCTCGCACCCATAACAAACCTCCCACGCCACCGCCACGCCAGCTCATGGGCGACCAACTCGCCAAACCCGAGCATCAGCCCGTTCAAAAAGGGCAACACGACGTTCACCGCCCACGCCCACGCCCACGACCTCCTAGGCCCATCCCGCACCGTCGTCACGTCCCTCATCGTCGCTACTACGGCTGCTACAACCCACTGGCAACAACTCGACGAATATTTGAATCGTTTCAAGATTCGAATCGATTTGCCACTTCTTCTTCAACTGTCACTTCCACTTCAAACAGATCTACTACAGCAAGGCAATGAGTGGGTACGACAGGGCACTGAGCATATTCTCGCCCGACGGACACATCTTCCAAGTCGAGTATGCGCTGGAGGCCGTGAGGCGTGGGACTTGTGCCGTCGGGGTGAAGGGCCCCCGGTGTGTTGTGCTAGGTTGTGAGCGGCGGTCGACTCTGAAGTTGCAGGACCCGAGAACGACGCCGTCGAAGGTCGCGCTCGTGGACACGCACGTCGCGTTGTCCTTTGCTGGGCTGTCTGCGGATGCGCGTGTCTTAATTGAGAGGGCAAGGACGGAGGCGCAATCGCACAGATTGACGCTGGAGGATCCTGTGTCCGTGGAGTACATGGCGAGGTACATTGCTGGGATCCAGCAGAAGTACACGCAATCGGGTGGTGTGAGGCCCTTCGGGGTGTCGACTCTCGTCGCAGGGTTCGACAGTGGCGACGATACTCCGAGACTGTACCACACGGAACCAAGTGGGATATACTCCGCGTGGACTGCACAGACGATTGGGAGGAACGCCAAGACCGTGAGAGAGTTCCTGGAGAAGAACTACGCTGGGGAATCGACTACTGCGGGGGAGAAATCCGGGGAGTCCGCAGAGGCCAGCGCAGGGGCCAGCGCAGAGGCCAGCACGCCGGGGCCATCCTCTGTGGAGGAGTGTGTGAGACTCACCGTCAGGTCTCTGCTAGAGGTAGTCCAAACTGGTGCCAAGAACATTGAGATTACCGTTATTGAGCCGGACAACAAGATCACTGCGCTGTCAAACGAACAGATCGCCGCGCACGTCGAGGAGATCGAGCGGGAGAAGCAGGCGTGAGCAGTCGTAAGCAGTGGATGGGCGGCAGCGAACCCACTGCGGGGTGCTGCTGAGATGTGGGGCGCTGCTGAGCTTCAAGATCCAAGATGCTGCTGCCATGCTGTCATGCTTCGATTTCAGCAGATTCTTCGAGGAACACCGCAGTGGGACCAGCCCTCTCCTCCCCACTGCACTGCCAGCACTCGCAAGACACCTCTAGCACCCGCCAGGGCCTGCTGCGGACCATCCCATGCGCTGCCGTCACTGTGTAACTCGCCGTCAAATAAATTTTACGTAAAAATCCGTTTGCGATGCGTTCAAGACGAAGACGAAGAAGACTTCACTCCTCACTCGCTGTTCACAGTCTACTAACCCTCCCACCCACGATACCAATGGACTCAATCACAGATACAGGTACGAGCACGACGCCGCTTTCAGGAGACACGGTCGTTGCGACGCCCGGAGCCAAAGCGAGGGATCCACAGGGTACACTCGCCGCTGGGGCCAGTCGCGAGGAACTCGCGTTGCTGCCGCCTCTCCCCACGGGGGAAGAGCTCGAGTTGCAAAGTCCCGTGGACGCGGTGGCGGTGGACCCGCTCGCTGAGGATGCGGCGGTCTTGGACTCGCCAGAGACGTCACAACATGGGATCGTGGAGACCGTTGCAACGAGGCCTAAACCGATGGCGAAGATGCCAACACCCCCAGTCACTGAAGCTGCGTTTCTCGACGAGGCCAACATCTCTCTGGACCTTTCAAGGGCGCTAGAGATGCCCGAGGCAAGCTCTACGACTCGTGCGGCGATAACACCGCCGCCTAGAGTATCCAGCGCTCTCTCGGCAGAGACTGCAGAGACAGGGGTGCTCCAAGTGGACGCACCGCAGGCGACCGTGGCACCATCACACTTCCCAGCGAGCCTGCTGGGCACCGCACCGCTCTCAAGATCCAGAAGCAACTCAACAGACCTCGCGTCCATCTACAACCTCCCAGAACGCAAATCGCTAGACAGGAAACTGTCAGGGTCTCGCAAGTACCACCACCATCACCATCGCGAAGAGAAAGTAGGGTGCCCACCACAGGGACCAGAGAGCAAACCCGCGTCACCACCAACTTTGCAAGAGAGTCCACAACACCCGGCGAAGCGAATGGGGCTCCTCAGAAGAACCTCCAGCGCTTTGCTCAGAAAGAACCCATCCCGCTTGCTAAACAGAGGAGCACCCGCAGCTTCCGTGACCACTAATACAGCGACCACCACCACAAACTCGTCCTCTGCGTCGTCCTCCACACCGTCCTCACCACTAATACGGAACGTCTCTGCCTTCGACGACACACTGGCGGAGATGCAGAAACCAACACGCCCAGGGCTCAGAACCCGTATCTCTTCGTCCTCCACGAGGATTGCAAGTCTCGGGTCTGCAACAACGGCCCCATCACCGGTATCCCGGAAGACCTCCCTCAGTACCAAGATGCGCAAGGGTATATCCCGCGTGTTCAGCTCCGGAGAACTCCCCACCGCGGGTCCCCAGGCTACACAACGACTCGCGGGGCGCACATCATTAGGGAGCCTCCGCAGCTTGCAGAACTCGGACGAAACCAGTTCAATGGGCAGTTCAGGTGGGGATACCATTATCATACACAAGAAAGCTCCACGACAAGAACACCCTGTGACCCCCACAGACAGCCAGGATATACTCAAGCTCGGCCACTCTGCCCCAGTGATATATATACGGAACACTGGCGTGCACGTCGCTGGCATCGCACAGGAATCGAAGCTGGCAGTCGACGCAGGGCAAGTGGGACCCCAAGGGTACGTCGAGATACTGCGGGACACGGCGCGTGCGGAGGAACGACGACTGTCGCTCGTAGAGCGGAAATTTAGAGAGTCCGGATGGTGCTCCACAAGGGAACTAGAGGACCTCAGGGAGAAGAAAGAGGCAGTCGCGAGACTCTGGAGAGACAGGATCAACGAGTACAGAACGAGCCTCGAATCGGAAGCGCAATGACAAGGCGGCTCTTCAAAGAATAAGAATAAGAATAGAAAGATTATTTACAACTCATATATACACACACATACTAGTCAAATGGCATCATAGTTTGCTCGTCTTAATTATCGAACCCTCCTCGTACATCCGTTCAAGTTCCCGCTTGAAGTGTGCGGTCGCTTGAACCCGCTTGATCTTCAAGGTCGGAGTCACGGTCCCGTTCTCGACGCTCAAAAGGTCCACACCAATGTAGATGTTGTGCAGTTTCTCAAACCCTTGCAACCCTTCCATGCAACTGTTGACCGAGTTCAACAGAGACTTCCGCAGAGTCACATCTTTGTTCAGTTTGTTCACCAAAGTCTCTACCTCCCAAGATTTGATTTGAGGGTTACTGTTCCCCAAAAAATCCCGCACGCTGTCCACATCAATACTCAGTACACCAACCAGATAGTTCTGCAAAGTGTCACCGTACACAAATATTTGTGTGATGTAGGGGCACACGGACAAGTACAAGTTCTCGATTTTCTCCGGCGCAATGTACTCGCCGTGTGCCAACTTGAAGAAATTCTTGACACGATCAATGATGTGCAACCTCCCCTTCGGATCAATGAAACCAACATCACCAGTGGCAAACCAGTTGTGCTCGTCAACGGCCTTCGCCGTTTCCTCCTCGTTCTTGTAGTACTTGGAAAAGATCTGCGGACCACGGAGCAACAGCTCTCCCTTCAAGTCCCTCTTCGCGTAGTAGTTCAACTCGGGGACATCCCTCAGCCTGCACTCAGCAGTGATCCCAATAGCACCACAGGACCCAGCATCCCTTTCGAAGGGCTCACTCAGACAGATCCCCGCGAATGACTCGGTTAGACCGTACCCTTGCCTCACACCGGTGTCTAAAGAACTGCGAAGGAAAAGTAGAGTCTCTTTCGAAATAGGCGCCGACCCAGTGACAAGATACGTCGTGTTGCTCAGCCCGAGTCCCTCCCTTATCTTTTGGATCAGTACACGGTGGTACACCAAGTAGTTCATAATGGAGTGATCCGTGCCACCTTTCGTTGAAAACCTGGCCGCTTTCGCGTCAATGATATTATTCGCGACGCCGTTCCTGAGGGTAGACTGAGATAAATTGTTTTTGATCCCAGCTTCGAATCTTGTCAGTATTCTGGGCACCAAAGCCAAAGAATCTGGTTTCAAGAGCTTTAAGTTCTCTACGAGCAGAGTAGGGTCCGGTTTGTTCAAAAACCCGAGACCTACACCACGGGAAATATCGTACGCAACAATCATCCTTTGGAAAATATGAGCTAGCGGTAAGAAACAAAGATCGTACAACTGTTTGTCTTTCTTGTTAGAGGGTATCTTAAAAGTACTCAACCCAAAAGCAACTCCTGAGGTCAAAATTTGGTGCGTTATTTCAACACCCTTCGGTAAACCTGTCGTCCCCGATGTGAACGAAATCGTGTACAGTGAATCAGCTCTTGGTGGTATAAGCGATATGTTCGTCATGACCCCAATTTTCTCCACTTGTTCCATCGAGTAGAAAGTGATTTGCTCCCCCCTCGCGTTGACTTTAATGTTTAGCAGGGACTCGTTTAGGTACCTGACTTGCGAGTCGTCCATGTAATCCATGCAAATCAAAGTGTTGACAAACTCTAACTTCGGTAAAAAATTCAACACATTGTACAAGTTATTCTTCGAGTATACCAACACGGGGCTCTCCGTTAAGTTCATAATATACTCTGAGGTCTGCGGTCCCAGAGTCTCGTACAGGGACGTGTTGGGCAGGGAAAAAGACTGGCAGGCCAGATCGGTAATGACCCACTGTGGTGTATTGTGCGACAGAACAGCGACAATAAAATCGTTATTGGTCAGTGTCTGCCGCCGTTTCGTATTGACCACTGATAATATACCGGACCCAAACGCTCTTGATCGCCGCGCAACTTCCTGGTAACTTTGAAATTCGAAGTGGTCCGCCCAAGTGTCAGTGACCGCATCGTAGGGTCTCACCCCAAGAAAGTCATTCGAGGGCCACCTCTTCACTGAGAGCATAAAATGGTCAAACCCACTCTGCAGAGTGCTGTCCACACATGTCACCAGCTGTTTGGGGGACAGTGAGCTTCGAAACACTGGACTCAAATGGTCACTCTTGTCAAAGTTGTCAACTTCCACAGCCTGCTGTTTCAGAAACGTCTTGTACGTGGGGTAACTGTTCAAGGGCAACTCATCAAACAGTGCGTAGAGGTACTCATCGCTCCCCGGTTCAAACTCCAACAATTTACCCCTCAGCCCGGCAAACCGGGGGCTGTCTCTGATCAGATCACTGATCGCGTAGCTTTCTGTAATAGCCATATTATTGATACACCGTGTTCCAAAGCTATGGGATGTTTTGCTCTACATCGAGTGAGAGAGAGTAACTGGTGGCTCGAGTTCCCCAGACACCCCTTATATGTATTCGAAACGGAGTAATAGCCGCTGAAAGTTGGAGTAAAAAATATAAAAACAACGGGAACCCCGGACGTTTAGAGCCGTGCCGTCCATAGTGATGTTTTTCCCTTTTGGGAGATACTTGACAGTAATAACGGTTCTTACTGTAGTAGTAGTGATAAATAGTTGTAGTATTGGTAATAAATAATGGTTGTAGTTGTAATAAATAGTAGTTGGTTGTGCGATAAATGTCTTTGTTGGTAGCTCTTCGCTTGGCTGGTTTCCTATTGAGACAGGCTGAGGGCGTCGATGAAGCCATCGGTGACCACATCTGGGATACCGCAGCTCTTTGCAAAGCCGATCCCACCGAGGGACACTTTCCCATCGTAGTCCTTGGTGACCATGGACTGTGCAGCGGCAGACCAGTCACAGTAGCCAACGCTGTACCGTGGAAGACTGTTTTCCGCGAGCGTGTACTGCCACAGACCCGCATCCAGGTCCTTCTCTGAGATGTGCAAATGTTTCTTGAATGCGTCTCTCACGTTTGCGATCGTCGCCGATTCCGGTGGAACTACGGGTTTCCTTGTCTTTGGGTCGTTGAACATGTAACCGCCGACCATGGCGGTCATTTTCGTGTACTCCTTCCCCCTTGCTAGGTTGCCGGACTGACCCCCTTGGGATGGTTCAAACAGCGGCTTGGCGTTCTTTTCGATGATCGAATCAAAGATGACACCGAGGACTTTGCCCGGGTTTTTGTTCGATTTGGGGATCAGGTAGCCGAAACTGTGGTACTTCTTCTCGATGATGTCCTTGTTGGGCAGGTAGTAGTTGACCAATGCGATGGTCAAGTACTCCAACTCTTTGAATTTCTTGCTTAAAGCTTTATTCGACCCACCAAGTACGGCTTCGATGCTGTCTGGTGCGACTGAAAACCGCAGGTGGTCCAGCTCCTGGGGTTTATGTCCCTCAACCTCCACAGACAGTTTACCGTCTTTGTAGTGCGCGTTGGAGACGTTGTCCCTAATCACAGTGACGTTCTTCATCTTGTCAACGGCATCCTTTACCGCGTTGGGGAAAGTACTCAGACCACCGTCGAAACACAACATTGGGTACTTCTTCAAATGCCTTGACAAAAGGTACAGTTCGTTCTCGTCCTTCCTGAATGCGTCCTTGTACTTTAGGATCGTATCTGTCAGTCTTGGCACAGGGCAGTCGTAATTGGACCCTGACAATCTCCTGTTCTTCCATTTTACTAACAGTGCCTTGCACGTCGATCCGTACAGCCTTTCGTCGTTGTATAGTTTGGAGAGCACTTTCTTTGCGCTCAAAGTGGACAGGTCGTCCGCGTATATCCCGCGGAAGATCGCACTCAAAATGTTGTTGCCGATGAAGTCATTCCCGTAACGTCTCCTGACAAGCGACTCTGCGGACTCGTCCTTGAACAGGTCCTCGCACGGTTTCCTCGCCCATTCCAGCAGGATGGCACTAAACAGACCCTTCCCCAGTGGACTGGCCGAAAACTTCAAGAACGACAGAAACGAGTTTGGTGCCTGCACTAGGTTATCGTTAGGGTCTGCGATGAACTTCTTGTTCGCATCGGCTGTCTTCTCTATGCACTTCAACTTATTCGTCTTCCCAAGTTCCTTCAGCGTGTCTATCATGAGGACTGAACCGTCCGAGACACCCCTCAGCGTTCTGGGCCCTCTCTCGAACATTATGGGATCTCCATTCTGGTCCACGGTGTCCCACGAGTTCACCCATCCGCCAACTTTCCCCTTGTTCCTTTCAAACAGCGTAATATTTACATCGGGTCTCAATTTCCCGAGCGTGTACGTGAACATAAGCCCTGACATACCGGCACCTACCACTCCTACTCGGGAGTTCAGAGGCAATTTCGTCAGTTGTTTGAGCATCTTTGGTTCTGTTCTGCCTTTTTATCTTGCTCCGCACTCGAGGTGGTGACGCGGTATGAATAGGAACGTGAATGACAGCAGCCGGTATGGAAAGAAAAAGGCACGCTTGATTATGATCTGTTGCTTGGCACTCTCTCTCTCGGATGGGGGGGAGCTATATACATGCAGCTCTTATAAAAAGAAGAGATGAGCGAGCGAGCGAGAGGGAAGGGAAAAAACCTTGAAGCGGGGGTAAGCACACACACACACACATCCGAACAGTTAACAAGTGATGGACCCAAGTACGTACGTACGTACGTGCCAGAAATCAAATTGGGAATGCAGAACAATACTCTCTGAAGATACCCCTTCCCTCCTCCCCCTCACTGACGAAATCGCAGCCTGCGAATTAGTGTGTACGACCGAGTAGCAGGACCAATAAGGCAGCTCAGCTTACAAACGACAACCCAAAAAAAGCCAACAACAACTGCAACAGCAGCAGCAGCAAACCGTCTCTGCGGTGAAACAATGGAAATTTTTGTTCAGCAGCGAAACGACGCAAAAATTTCTTCTCGAGGAATTTTCAACTTTTTTTTTTTGCAATTTTTCAAATCGAATCGATGAGACGAGGCATATACACACACTGAGAGAGGAGCCGTGTAACGTATCGTATGCGGGCGGGCAATTGCGGTCGTATAAGCGACAATTGTTCGTTTGTTAGTACCTGGCCTTGCATCTCTCTCTTTCTCTCTGCCTCTCTTCTTACTTTTCTTTTCCCAGTTGGCCCGTGCAGTTGGGAGGTGTATACGTAAGATTGTTCTGGCTAGACGTCTCTTCTTTGCCCAGATGGGAAGATTTCGGGTGTGGGGAGGTAGAACGAGAAGAACCAGTATAGAGTTAGGACGGCGCTAGGGCAGGGTGCCACTCACCTTTTGATGCCGAGGGCTTTCTCACGGGACTGTCTCTTGGAGCTCAACCGCCACGAGTTCTGGTTCTTGGAGAATTTGTCGTGCAGGGGCACAATCTTAGCCCTCTTGCGCGAGTGGCTTTCCGCGGCACCACTCTTGTAAAAGTGTGGGGCACACTCGATCAACCACTCCGCGTTGATGCAGGTGACCTGCGACATATACTCGCGGCTCGTAAGGACCAGACTATGGTATATCACGTAGTCGTGCTCCTTGCCGGACAGCGCGCTGGACGGGTGGACACCGACGGTCGTGCCGCCCAGGATCGTCTTGTACCCGACTTGCGAGTCCCGCTTGGCGGCATTCATGAAGAACCCGGCCACCAGCGTCCTCCGTATCACGTCTGGGTCCCCGTAGCATTTCACCAGGGGCAACCTGTTCTGCAGAAAAATGTTGCTAATCTGTTTCTTAACGTCTCTCGCACGCCGCAAATGACGGAAGTGGAGGAAGTTCAGATCGCAGAATTGATCAGAGAAACTGGACTGTTCCCATCTCGTGTACACATTCAGCAATGTTAAGTGGTCGCCGTACGGGTGGTGGAAGCGAGCCTTCTTGCCGTCCGCCTCTTGTTGTTTGTCTCGAGGTCGGTAGAACACGTTTTGTACTGAGAGCATCGCAATTATCGTGATAATTTCGTCCGAGCAATTATTTTTTACGGACGATAACAGCGAGCGGGATAGAGTCGGATCCATTGGGAATTGCGACATGCGCTGCCCGAGCTTGGTGAGGATCCCGTCCGTGTCGAGGGCCTCCAGGTTGTACAGCTCCGTCAGAGCATGCAGCATCAGGTTTTTAGGCGGTGGATCCATGAAGTCGAAATTTAAAAGATCATTGATGCCCATCGCCTTTAGCATCAAAATGGTATGCGATAAGTTCTGCCTTTGGATCTCAGGGACCGTGTTTGGTAGCAGTTCATTGTAGAATGCGGATTCTGTATACAGCCTGTAGCACTTACCGGGACCGACTCTGCCGGCCCTACCTTTCCTCTGGTTCGCTTGCGCCTGCGAGATGGGCGATACCACCAATTGCTCCATCCCTGCACGTGGATTATACGTGTTGATCTTGGAAAACCCGGGGTCCACCACGTAGGAGATCCCGTCGATCGTGATGGATGTTTCGGCGATGTTAGTAGCAAACACAACTTTGCGACTCCCCTCCGGCGTGGGTTCAAAGATCTTCGACTGGATTTCACTTGGTAAGGCGGAGTACACGGGGAGTATTATCAATTCACCGGAAGCATCTTGCAGGTTCTTGACCTTCTCGTAGAGAATCTCGCAGCAAGAATCGATCTCTTCTTGACCAGTTAAAAAGACAAGGATGTCACCTGGGTCGCCGTTGGTATGAATGTCCATGACACAGTCAAGAGTTGCCTCAATGTAGTCCATCTGAGGGGATTGTGCATAAAAAACCTCCACGGGGAAGGTTTTACCAGGTATATTGATGATCGGACAGTTCAAGAAATACTCGGAAAACTTGGCCGAGTCCAAGGTGGCTGATGTCACTATAACCTTTAGATCAGGTCTCTTTGCGGCAGCTTGCTTCAATAAGGCAAACAGAATATCGGTTGCCACTGTCCTTTCATGAGCCTCATCCAGCATGATCACCGAGTACTTTTTCATCAATGGGTCCAGAAGTGCTTCTCTTTGCAACATACCATCCGTCATGTACTTGATTTTGGTCCTCGATGATGTTTTGTCCTCAAACCGGATGGTGTAGCCAACATCGTCTCCGACTCGACATCCAACCTCCTCTGCAACTCTCTTCGAAACAGATATAGCGGCCACTCTACGTGGTTGGGTACACCCAATAATCCCCTTCGCACTAAACCCTTCCTCGTTCAAGTACTGCGTGATTTGTGTCGTCTTACCAGAACCAGTCTCACCAACAATGACTAAGAATTGATTGTCCCGTACAGAGTCAACCAAAGTTTGCCTCATTTTGTACACGGGTAAGGTAGACCGCTGTTCGCTAAGCGGCAAAGAGGTTCTTTTCCCGAAGGTTATATGTTCGCTGATTTTCTTCTTCTCCCATTCCGTAAGGACTAGTTGTTTCTTCAAAGTCTCAATTTCTTGCTTTACCTTATGACGATCCTTCGTTGGGTCGTCCATGGTCTTTCTTTTGCGGATCTGCTGTTCTATATCACGCTTCTTTTGGGATTTTTCCTCCCTGTGACTCTTCATTGTCTCGGAGCCAGCTGTAGCGGCTCTATTCAGGGTACCTCTTGGAATCTTGACTAAAGCAGGCATTTCAATTTTCCTTGTGGATATATTGGGTTCTTTTTTTAAAAAGTGCGGTTTGTCCTCTGTGTTCAACTCAACATCTACGTACCTCTCTTCGTCGTCTTCTTCATTATCGTTATTGGCAGTGTCATCTCTTCCAGCAGAATTGGTGTCCTTATTTTGTGCGTTTTCCTCAGTTAATTCTGGGTAGTCTTCAATCGATGCCGCACCACTTGCAATCAACTGTCTTATCTCCCATCGTTCGGGTGAAGTAAGTTTCCTCTTCTTTATCTTGTATGTATGGTCAGCTGGTTTATTCGCTGATCTTCCTCTATCTGCAGCTGCAAGCTCAGAGTGTGATCTATCAATGATTATTTCCCCTGATATCTGATCTACCGATTGCATACTCAACGAAATCTTGCCGTTTGGGAGCTGTTTGATAACTTGAACAAAAACATTTTGACCCTGAGCCACAACTTCGGAAGGATCCTTAATCTTCCTGTCACCAACAATTTCTGAAATATGCACTAACCCATCACATCTTGGTCCACTCACTCCCTCTATCTCTACAAAACATCCAAATGGCATTATTCTTTTGACCTTACCAGGATACACTTTATTCAATTGGGGACTGTAGTCTAGTGTTTTTCTTGGTGGTGGTTTTTCCACCTTTATTCTTAAATCGTTTATGTCAGAAAGACTGCCCCAATTGACAGCTTTGTCAGGTAGTGTTAAACAGCTAGACTCCTGTTCATCCTGTTCTTTTTTCACGTCCACTCGGCTTTGGTTATCATTTATAGAACTCTGTTTTACTTGCAAACTTTGATGAGTTTCAAAAATAGACATAAGTGCCTCCTCACCAAGTCCACTTTCGAAAGTGTTCATTTTGTTTTTAAACTCGCCCCATGTTCGACATTTCTTTAGCACGTCGGATACAAACCCTTGTATAATTTCCAAATCTGAATCGCTACTGAGTTTCAGCTCTCTTTTAAGGATGCTTATTATGCTAGTGGGTTCCTCCCGCTTGTTTTCTAAAATACAAAGGAGACAGTACAGTTCCCTTATCCTGTCAACATTGAGTCCTACCTCCATTTTCAATAGCTCATCTTGAAAATCTGTAAATTGCTTCGCTTTTGCCTTGATGTTCTTTACAAAATCAAGTATCAACTTATCATCAGTGCCAATGATATCGCTTATCTTATCATCAACTTTAGCCATGTTACCAACGAACAGTTCTAGCTATGGGTCTCTCTTTACCGGTAGATGGGTCATCGAAGTTCCCGATGCCCATCTGCCTAACTTTGTACCCATGAAAGCACAGAATTTTTTTCCAGACGTAAAAAAACAAAAAAGAACCTCCGAAACGGGGAGTCGAACCCCGATCTCCACGGTGAAAGCGTGATGTGATAGCCGTTACACTATATCGGATAGTATTTTAATATTTTTGTTAATTTTTTAACAAATCATCTCTATCAAAATCATCCATGTGCTCAATTATATTTTTATGGATTTTGGTACTTGAATGCAACATTACTTGGGTTATTCCACTCATTTACGTATTCCCTATAAAAAGTAAAACAAACTGAGCAGTTAAAACATACTTTCAAGCAATATATGTTATACACCATGGTAAAACTGTTCGTTGGTAGTCATAGTGCGTAATCAGCCAGGAGTATCGAAAAAGCAAGAATAAATATCGGTTCCCTTTAATCTAGTTTTCTTTATGCTAGATGCTTCCTTGTTGTGAGGGTTCTTCTTGAGAATGCCCTACAACAAAACACGCTTTCTTTCTACTTTGGCAATAGTTTCTTCATCTGAATATTAAAATTTGACGAGTTGAACATGGGTGAATGGGGATATTAAGATAAACTGAAGGATGCCTGCTGTTAAGTTATCGCAGACAGGCCACAAATTCCAGGAATGGATATTCACTCACCCATGGATCAAAAATTTAGTCAAATTGCCCACCGAGGAGATCTCTCTCATGAGACCGGTTCGCCAGATCATTCCAAAATTAACGACAAACGATCTTAAGAATCCTACGCGGAGCAAAAGAGTGCTCAAGAACAAGACACACTTTGCCAAAGTAATGAAATTCTACAGTGTCCACAACTATAAGGTGTTTGCTTGCATTCGTGACAGCGAATGCCAGTTGCTTAGTTGAGTTTCACCCTGAATGTGTTTCTTATTTTGAACGATTCCACCATTGCAGGATAACCTCGGGTACGGTAAATTGTCTCTTTGTTATAGGAAACTGTGATTTGGAATACAGATCGGTTGCCCGTGTTAACGATGAGTTTCGTATCAATATACTGCCCAGAAAACAAAAGTTGATGGATCAAATACCTGTTTTGGTTATTAATCAAGCCACAGTTGCGGATTGGGGTCAAATGGAGGCACAGACAACGTTTCCTTTTGTTCATCAGGAGGTATAAACTGTTGCCAATACAAGAAGAAATATCCAATTGCAAACGGGCCTCGGCTGGAAGAGAATATTATTTTATTCAATAGTGCAATAAGACGGTGCCATGATTTTATACAGTACTCCACAGTCATAGTAGAAATGTCAATCTCGCTTTTATATCGTTCGTTGTCCCAATCCAAGAGATATATACAGTAAGAAGCGAGCAGAACTGGCTTCATTTCACCACTTGCTGACATCCTTGGCAACGTGCTTAATTAAGTGTAAGTACTTCGAATAGAAGCCAAGTAATACGGTAGAATTGTTTCCACAACGTCTCTAGTCGTTTGTCCCACCTGGGTACAACAGACATCCGAGCTGCCAGACATTGCTTTGTGCTGTTGCTATGTATAAGTCCTGTCCATAGATCATTTCCCACGTAAACGTTCAAAAGTGAAACATTCAAAATCTCGAAGAAAAGGAAGACACGACAGAGGCGCGAGTGGCTCCATATTGTATATACTACTGACCTTCCATTTCCCCCGCCCCGCAAATCGAGAGCACTGTGACACGCAATTCACGAATGGCCTCTGCTGTATATTTTTGTGATGACAAGGGGAAACCTCTACTTTCGAGACGGTATAAAGATGACGTGCCGTTGTCCGCAATCGACAAGTTTTCCACGCTACTGACGGACTTGGAAGATGAATCTGCAGTTATACCACCGTGCATAAACCATAACGGCATTGAATATTTATTTATTCAGCATAATGACCTGTACGTGGTTGCTCTTGCAACGTCTTTAACCGTTAATATAGCGGAGGTCTTTGCGTTTTTGCATAAGCTGATGGGCGTACTCGGAGAATACTTGAAGACGGTAGAGGAGGAGTCAATTCGGGACAACTTCGTTATCATATACGAGCTCATGGACGAAATGATGGACTATGGTATCCCGCAGATTACAGAACCTAGAATGTTGAAAAAGTATATCACTCAGAAATCGTTCAAATTGGAGAAGGCGCACAAGAAGAAGAGGAATGCTGCGAGACCGCCTTCTGAACTGAACAATTCGGTCAGTTGGAGGGCAGAGGGCATTAAATACAAGAAAAACGAGGCCTTTTTAGACATAGTAGAGTCAATCAACATGCTGATAACGCAAAAGGGACAAGTGTTGAGGTCCGAAATAATTGGTGCAGTGAAAATCAAATCGAGACTCTCTGGTATGCCAGATCTGAAATTGGGGATAAATGATAGAGGTATCTTCACCAAATACCTGGAAGGTAACAACATCGGGGTTAACATACCAGATCCACAAGAGCATGGCAGCGGCGTTGCTGAGAGTTCCATCACAAACGATGGGAAAAAGCGCAAGACCAACATAGAATTGGAGGATCTTAAATTCCATCAATGTGTCAGGTTGAGCAAGTTTGAAAACGAAAAGATCATCACGTTTATCCCACCAGATGGGGAATTCGACTTGATGAATTACAGATTGACTACATCGATAAAACCGTTGATTTGGTGCGACGTGAGCATTCAGGTTCATTCCAAATCTCGGATAGAGATACGTTGTAGAGCAAAGGCTCAGATCAAGAAGAAATCGGTGGCGGCCAACGTCCAAATACTGATCCCCGTACCCGATGATGCCGATACACCCAGTTTCAAATATTCACATGGGTCCATCAAGTACGTCCCCGAGCAAAGTGCGATACTGTGGAAGATCAAGAGCTTCCCAGGTGGGAAAGAGTATGCGATGTTTGCGGAAATGGGTTTGCCCTCGATGGACAGTTACGAGGAACCCAAAGTGAAAAGGCCTGTTCAAGTCAAATTCGAGATCCCATATTTTACCACATCTGGGATTCAAGTCCGCTATCTAAAGATTAACGAACCGAAACTACAATACAAAAGCTACCCATGGGTACGGTACATTACCCAAAGTGGAGACGACTACACTATTAGGGTGAATTAATTGTAAATAAGTTAAATATGTATACATGAGATTCAAACACTAACTACCGGAAACTGTGACCTCAGTTATGGTCGAAAAAGGTCTGAATCGGTTACTCATACAACTGAGCGGGAGATAGAGACTCTGAGTCACCGAGTCTTGCCCTCTGCTTTTCTTCGATTACTTTTATATACAAGTAAGAAATAGTCTTATCTTGATCTGTTGGCACAGCTGTTCCCAGGCAATCAACATACACGAGGAGGGGTGTTATCAAGAAATAAGGAAAAAGAATAAAAAAATAAACGTTCTGAGCAAAGGAAGCCACATAGCTTTCCACCATTCACTCTTTTTTTTTTGTCGTTCTCTACTGCTGCTCCTCATCGTCGTCGTCGTCATCATCTTCTTCTTCGTCCTCCTCTCCACGCTCTTCTGTCTCCACTTTCAGTTCGTGGATGATGTCGAAACAGCCAGCCAATAGAGCGTTCAAGATACCTTGTCCCTCTGGGATGTTGCCATCTGAGTCGTAAAATATACCGTCCTGGCGCAGGTTATCCAACGAAGCTAGCTTCATCTGGTAGGGATACAATTCTCTCTCGTTGTTCACACCCCCCATTCTCTTCAGTTCCAGCAGGCAACGGCGGACCGTTGATAGCTGGTTGTGGATTGGCTGTAGCGCCTCGGAGACCGGTTCGGAGCTTTCAAGCAGCTTGTATATGATGGCGTAGCACCGTCTTAGTAGGTACAGGAGAATCGACTGGCCCCTCGAGTCTGCCGTCTCCGTGGGGAATCTTCCATTCACTCTCAGGTTATCAATCTCGTTAAGCTTCTTCTGGTACGAAAAGAGATCGGTCTCCCTCAGGGTCCACCTCCTTGTTATCATCAGATTTTCTAAAGTTGTCTTGATTTCAAGTAGCCTCTCGTAGACCGGCTGTAAGCTCGGGTCCATTGACAACTTCAGCCCGTTGCCTGTTTCTATCTGGTGGGATAAGTCACTGACGAGATCGTTGCAGTCATCTAGCAACCCATTCAGCACGAGTTGTCCGTTCTCTGCCACTTTGTCCGTCTCCAGAGACTTGAATTTCCCGTCCTCATCGCGGTGGGCCTCCAAGTTTTTCAGATCGTTCCTCAACACTTCGAATTTCTCTCTGACAAGCTTATGGGAGATGGCGTTCTTCTTCTGCTCCGAGCCCAATTCATTCCCCAGTGGGTTGGCAATGTTGGACTGCGAAGAGGTTCTAGATGAGGTATCAAGATCCTCCTCGGAGATCTGTGAGTCCATGTTCCTGGAGGATGCGACAAGCGATAGCAGTCCTCTTCTGATCTGGAATAGTTTTTCCATGACACTCGTCAGCGTCGGGTCGATATCCTCCAGCTTGGACTCGACCTCGTTGTAGGAATCGACGCAGTGTTTCAATTTCGCCTTCAAAAGCAGGTTCTGTTCCAGTTTGTTCCTAGTTCTCTCCGCGTCGATGTCCTTTATGGCCTGCTCCTCGTCGTTCTCTAGGGCATCCTGAATGGCGTTCGTCTGCGCACAGCTCTCCTCGACAATCTTTGAGATCTCGTTCAGTCTATCTTTGATAGGTTTCAAATCGTGGTGCGTGTAAATCTTGGCCTCCTCCAGATGTTGCAGCAGGGACTCCACCGTGGACAACGACGCATAAGTCGCAGGTGCCGAGTTCTTCAACCCTACGGTCAAGAAACACAGCGACAGCAATTGGAACACGTCATCAAGCACGGAGTCCACTCTGTTGTGCAGATCTGCATTGTGGATCAAAGTAGGCACATTTGTAGCGACAGCGTCGTGATTCTTCTTTCTGATTGCGTCCAATTCGCGCACTTTTGTCAGTACCTCCTGGTACGTCTTCTGCACCTCGCCGGAATTCAAGTACTGAGTCCTGTTCTTCTTCAGTTGGGACAGTGCAGTTCTCACGTCCAAGAAATAGTTGAGAATCCCTTCCTCCTCCTTGGGAACGTTCTGTGCAGGTTGCGTGCTAGTCTGGAAAGAAGATATCATTGAGTGGGGGGGGGGCACCTAGTTAATTGTTTCTCTGTATCACTTTATAGGATTGAGACGCCGTTGTGTAGTACAGCCTTCAAACAAGAACCGAATGTTGTTCAGGAACGGTCCCTGCTCCCACGTTTATGTAACTCCCTGTTGACTCCCAGATTTCAGTCCTTTGACTATTTTTTTTCCCTCAAACCGTCTTTAGAGGCAGTCACGTGTTTGAGGGTGGCCGCTGCGGTTCCCAACCTGCTGACAGCCCCGGGATAAGTTGCAGGCCGTGTCATGAAAGGAGAAGGGTCTTATGGGCGAAGTGGGAAGATCGATGTGTCTTTCTCTTTCTTCTTAAACAGTACAAAATCTGAAAAATTCTGTAGACAGTTCTAACATGCAGGTACGAGAAGTATATGCAGGAATCGTGCAAGGGCATATCCCGTTTTGCACATGTTGTTTCAGCTAATTGTAATGCAAGGTATGGTATTTCCCTGAAGGTGTGAGGTCTCTGGGGGAACCTCAGTGCAATACTTGTTTTGTGTCACGCTTTTAAATATGCTATTTGTTTGGATCAGCAATTTTAAAAATGTAAGATAGCGCTGATGATAATTAATGTTTTGAGTAAACTCTAAGGTATATAAGAGTTCAACAGTGATCAATTGTTCCCCTCTCTATATAAAGGAAGTGAGACGAGGATTCCAGTGGTTGGAATCTGTGCCCTTTATATAATATTTGGTGAAGCTGGATCAGACCTCATTAGCTTGGGTCTGTCCGTTCGTTATATGTATATTGCGTGAGTATTGATTAGTGCATGTTGCACAATGCGTATTGCGTATTGCATAATAACTGTTGTTTGTCGCTAAGGGTTGCCTTGTGGAAGAGGGCTCATTGTTTGTGTCTTGTAGGAGAGAGAGTTGTATGTCGTTACCGAGAGTTACCTGGCTCCTTTGTGGGTTTCACCTTACAGTCTCGTGGTCAAATATGCAGCATTGAGTGAAGCCAAAAAAACACTTTTACTAAATTAGTATGGTTTCGTGGTCTAGTCGGTTATGGCATCTGCTTAACACGCAGAACGTCCCCAGTTCGATCCTGGGCGAAATCATATTTTTTTGCTCTTTTTTGGTTCCCAACGGGACCGGGACGGCTTGTTGAAGAGCCCGACGTACGACGCATGCCAGTGCTTCTACAAGTTGCTGTAATTGGGATAGATAATTAAAGTATACAGTACGTTTGAGTAAGTCCTGTGTGCTTAAATCTTCTCGGCAGGGTCCAAGATCTCGTTACTCTCCCTGATCTGGACTTTCTGGTCCTCCGGTAGTTCCTCCAGAGCCAAATGGAGTCCGACTTTCGCGACTTCGCTGCCCCTGATAGGGTACAGTGCCCATGCCTGGAATCTGGACCTGTAGAACAAGGCCCCAAATCTAGTCCCGAGGAAGTCTCTGTACCCGACGTGTGGCTTGTACCGTTCCCCCAAGAGGATCCCCGGGCGAAGTAACACCGTGTGGTTAAATTGAAGTTCGGTGATATCTCTCTCCACGTCGCCTTTCATCCTTGCGTAGAAGAAGCGGGACTCAGGGTGTGCCCCCGTGGAGGAGACGACGACGACCGTGTGGGCGTGTTTTTCCCTCTTTGCGACGGTGGCCAATTCGAGTGTCAAGTCGTGGTCCACGGCGTACTGTTCCTCCGCGTTGGACCGAGCCCTTGTTGTTCCGAGAGCACAAATCAGCACGTCGAGGTTTCCTGGGATGTCCCTCATGGCGCGCCCCCACAGGGTACTATCTGGTTCGATCAGCTTCACCAGTTTCCCCTGTGGGTCCTGCCCCGTGGGCCAGTCGGACCTCGACAGAGTGTACAGTTTCGCGACCTTCGTCGACTCGAGGGCGTACTCGACGAAGTGTGCCCCACAAAGGCCAGTGGCCCCAATCACGAGCACGTTCATTAGCGATCTCTTGTTGGTGGGAGTAGCGTATACGTATATATAAAGATTATTGTTTGGCCAAGTTTAAAATCTCGTTACTAGCAACGATATCGACACGAGGTTTTGTCCCCTCCGTGTCCAGCGCCAGTTGCAACCCTACCTGTGCGACCTCGCTCCCCTTGACAGGGTACCAAATGAGGGACTGGCACTTGGACCGGTACAGCCACTGCCCGACTTTTGTAGCCAGCACGTTTCCGAACCCGGTGTGTTTAGTGGTTCTTTGTCCCAGGAGGATCCCCGGGCGGAGGAACACCGCGTGCGGGAACGCGAGCGCGGCGATATCCCTCTCTGTGTCGCCCTTCATCCGCGTGTAGAAGAAGCGCGAGTCCGTGTGTGCCCCCGCTGAGGAGACCAACGCGACCGACTTGCAGTTCTTGTCGTTGCGAGCCGCGCGGGCGACCGCGACACACAAGTCGTGGTCCACGGCGTACTGGCCCTCGGCCCCCGCTGCGGCCCTTGTTGTTCCGAGCGCACTGAGAAGCACGTCGAGGTCCCCCGGGATGCCCCTCACGGCGTGCCCCCACAGTTTACCGTCTGGTTCTACCAGTGCGACGAGCTTCTCGCTCTGTGGGGCGGCAGGCGGGGAGGGCGACCTTGTGAGGGTGTACACTTTGGCCACTTTGGTCGACTCGAGGGCGTACTTGAGGAAGAAGGACCCGCAAAGTCCCGAGGCGCCTACCACGAGCACATTCATCGTTGGGGGGGGGGAGGGGGGGGAGGGGGGGGGAGTGGTGGTTGTTGTATTAGAAAGAAAGAGTTTTTATATAATATACTTGTGCGGGTATTTGAATACTAAAAAAGAATGTTAAAGGGCCATCTACAACAACATGGCGACGGCTGCCGCTAGAGCGCCTGCGCTGATCCCCGTGGCAGCCTTCGCGACGTTCGCGCCTGCTCTGGAGGATCTCGAGGAGGATCTCGAGGAGGTTTCGTTCGAGACGTTGGCAGTCCCGTTGGTCTCGCCTGCTCTTGCTGTGGTTCTTGCGCTTGCGGAGGAGGTCCTTGAGGAGGACCTACGGGAGGAGGATCTCTCGCTCTCTGTCTCGCTGGCACGGCCCGCTGCGCCGCCTGCGACCGTGCTGTTCCCCTCGGCCGCCGCGGTTCTCGAGGTGATGGAGACGCTGGAGGCGGTGGAGTTTCTTGAGGCGGAGACGGAGGAGACGGGCGCGGAGGAGTTGGAGCCGTTGTCTGCGGCGATGGAGGTGGAGTTCAAAGCGGACACCGTGGAGTTCGAGGCCGACCCGCCCAGGGGAGCGTCGGCTGCTCTCAGGGCTGGCTCCAGTCTGGAAGAGTACCTTGGCAGTCTTGGCAGGAAGGAGGACAGGCCTGCGAAGTCGACGTCGGAGTACATCGAGGTGAACGCGCTGTTGGTCGCGGTGGCGAGGGCGCCGCCGATCTGCAAGACGCCCTGGGGCATCGAGGCGACGGAGAACCCGGAGGAGGGGTCGTTCAGCAGCGCCATGTACTCGCTCAGGTTGTCCCTGACATCGTTCAGGATGACGTTCAGCTGCGTGATTTCCTCCTGGGTCTGCGCAGAGGCGACTGCAGCGAGGGATACTAGAAGGGCTGTGTACTTGGTGTTCATGGTGGACGGTTAAGTGTGGTGTGGTGGGGGTTCGGGGGGGGGGGGCGGTACGAGGT
>NC_035933.1:114388-168715 GCF_000348985.1 Huiozyma naganishii CBS 8797 | reverse complement strand
GGTCAGAGGCCAGGACAAAACAGCGAGGAACCGGAGCAGGACGCAGACCCCGGGCACCCCGAGCTTATATACGCACGGCGCGCAAGTCCCTGCCCGCGCCAAAAGGAGACGCGCGGCCGCAGCGGAGTCTCGGGACGCGATCTGGGCGCACGCACCGCAGGCAGAACGTGTCTCCACCCGCGCAGCGGCCGCAGCGTGTTTTGCGCGCTTTCCGTTTCGGGCGACGCGCAGCGGGCCAGGCCCGGCGGGGGCAGGGAGCGGGTGCGGTGCGGGTGCGGTGCGGTGCTCGCGAGAGATCCCGCGCTCGAGGAAGAGTTCTTCACTTGGACGTCGCTCTTCCCAGCGGTGAGGTTGCAACACGGCAGGTGCCACTACTGCTACAGGACCAGCAACACACAGATGCTGGGGATGCGGTTCGGCTGGGCGAGCGCAGTGCCGCTGCTGCTGGTATGCGCTCAGCGGTGCATGGCGTACTCGCTCATCAACTGCTACGCGGAACTACCGTCGGGCTTCACGAAGGACAACACGAACGAGTACCAGTCCTCAGGGCTGTGCTCGGCAAGTTGCACAGCGAGGGGGGCCCAGTACTTTGCACTCTCCAACCACCAGGACTGCTACTGCGGCGGGGTCAGCCCTGTCGCTGCAGGGGTCGCTACGGCTAACACTTGCGATGCGTACTGTTTCGGGTACAGGCAGGAAATGTGTGGGGGGGAGACCTCCTTCTCTGTGTACACCATGGGCGACGTGGCGGTGACGCCAAGTGCAAGTGCTGATGCACTTGCACTTTCCACATCGCCTACAAGCAGTGCACGTGCATCAGCACTTGCACTTTCCACATCGCCTACTTCTACAAGTACTGCAAGCAGTGCAAGCACACCCTCGACGACACAACAAACGACTCCTTCGTCGTCGTTTGTTGTGTCGGCGTCGGCGTCTACCCCACCCACCACGATCGTTTACTCCACCGCACTCCACACAGAAGGCGGGTCTACAGTCATAATCACAAACACAGTCACAACAAGCACACTCGCAACCCCAACCGGAGACTCCAGCGACACCACTGACGCGCCACAACGCAAGTCCCACAAAGCGAACGTCGGGGCGATCGTCGGCGGGGTCGTTGGCGGGGTATGCGGTGCCATCGCCGTCGGGGTCGCTGTACTCCTGGGTCTACGCCACTACAACATGAAAAGAGAGGAGGAGAAAATGGAGCTCGAGTACCAGGAGGCCATCAAACCAGTAGAGTACACTCCAATAGATATCCCCTCCAGTTCCTCACATAGCCTGTCCTTCGAGCACACAGACCCAAAGAACGCACACCCTCCAGTGCCACCACCGGCTGCTGCCAGAGACGCAAACCCGTTCGACGACTCAAGAAGACTCAGCACAGGGTCCGTGTTCCCGGGCGACACCCCAGACGCAGCGCCCAACAAACTCACAATAGTAAACCCAGACGAGGATAGGTGACCCCCCCGGCACAAGAGACAATAACAAGCTTTTATGTATCATATAATTCAGGAACTTCACTGAAAATGCAAAAAAAAGATAATTACTAAACAGACAAGCAGAACAACACTCAAGTCCTCAAACGATGGCGAACGTGACAGTGGAGTTCCTAGGCGGGCTCGACGTCGTCGTGCAGAAACAGCGCGTCCACAAACTACACCTCCCAGCAGAGGTCGTCTCCGTAGGGGACCTCATCGAGTACATAGCGAGCACGCTCATCAAGAACCCAAGAGACGTCGCTGTGTTCTTGGAAGACGGGGGGGTCAGACCGGGGATCATTACGCTTATTAACGACACGGACTGGGAACTCGAGGGACAGACCGAGTACGTCCTGGAGGACAACGACGTCGTTTCGTTCACCTCCACCTTACATGGCGGTTGACCTAAGTAAAACAAAATAATTATAGATATACCGTATATACCGTATTCAATAAGACTCACCGTTTCTCAGCAAGAAGCCTTCTCAATCTAGCGACCTCGTTCTCTAAGGAACCGTTCCTCTTCAACAGATCCTCGACTTTATCCTCGAGCTCGTTCATACGTTGCAACTTTCTCGCACGAGACCGCCTCGCGGCCTCAGTGTTTCTAGCACGCTTCAAAGAAACTGGGTCGCCAGAGTGAGGAATCACGGGGGTCAGCGGCGTGCAACGCGATTTCCGATGGTACGCGACAACACCCAAGTGGTCCTTCTTCTCGTTCTCGTTGCCGGCCTTCGCCACACGGCCCGCAGAGGCCTTCTTTGGCATCAGAGGCGCATCCTCAATCACAGGCGTGGGCAAAAACGAGGTCACCTGCGGCTTCTCGTCCTCGACTTGCTCCTCCTCAAGGACAGCAGTCTCGACAACGGCTTTGTCAGTAAACATGACATCCTCCTCGGTCACGACGGGGATGTCATTGTCGAACAGCGACGTCCATTGCTTCTCAGGGTTCTGGTCTTCGACGTTGTCGTACTCAAACATCGGCGTGGAGTCAGCACTCGAAGAGAAAAAGGCATCGACCAGTGCAGCACTGACCTCCGGGGACGCATCACCTTCTCCTGGGAAATCAAATTCTAGAGAGGGCAGGGGCTCCTTCTCCTCTTCCTCCTTGATGAATTTACCAAAGATACATTCACCAACAACAGGAGGTTTCAAAGAGGGCAAGTCAGCAGCAGCGGCAATAACAGCAGGGCTGTCTTCTTGGAAAAACGGATATTCGTGAGATCCACTCACGGATTTGATACTAGGTTCACAGGGAACACTAGTATCAAATAAACTTGGCATATTGAATTGGGACATAACGACGATATGGGGTTTTTTAATAATTTTCCTTTAAACAACAAAAAAAAGTGGGTTGGTTATTCAGACAAATAAGATGTAATAAAATTGAGTGGGGGGGTTAAGAACCATGATAGGCTATGTTATTGTAACATTTTAGCAGATTTCTGGGATGACAATAATAAGGGTAGACACAACTAATAAAAAAGGCACAGGTGCTTTGATTTTAGATTTTTTTCTTTTTTAAAAAGATTTTCTTTAATACAAACCGGGGTGGGAGTGATGGATAAAGAGTAATAAACTTTTAATTAACACATTTTCGATAATAAAATAAAAACTATTTTCAATAATTCTTTACTTTTTTTCTTTAACAAAATATTATAAAATATAATTTAGTAAGACATTTTTTTTTCAAATTCTTTTGGCTTTGATTAATTTTCTTGAACTAAATTTAAATAAGGTATTTTGTTGATTTTCGGAGAAGAATTATAGATAATGGTTAGCGAAATGTGAGGCTGGTGGATTGGCAGATGTTTTTAAAAAAAGATGTGTGTGTTGTGCTGTGTTGTGTTATTGTCGTTACTGAATTTAAAGCAAGAGAAAGTTCAAGATCAAACACAACTTAACGCAACAAGAGGCGCAAATACACGCAAACAGGCCGCAAAACAACGCAATCTTTTCACAACAAGTATTTATATTTCTTGGGCGCAGCACCCTCTTCCTCCCAGAGTTTCGAGTCCATTGCTTTTTGCCGAAAACAGAAACGAGAGGAAAAGGGGAGGACGCAAATCTGCGGTACTTTGTTCACAGAGTTTTTTGTACAAAGTGATATTTCCTAAACTGGGAAGTGGCTCCACATTTTTTCCAAACTGTGAAAACCAAAAACTGCTGGGTTTGGGGGTGCACGGATGTACTTGGCGGTCACGTACTGATTATCACTATTGACGGAGGTCTTTCTCATGGACACGTCGTCTGTTCTCTCTGCCGTATATTAATTTTCTTGCAGCGAAAATCAATGGGGCATATTAAAGAAACACGGTGCAAGATCTGTTCAGGTGCATCTGGTTCCACTTCCTCTTACCTTCCACCCGTTTCAATTGTTCTTTGGATAGAAGAAGGATAGGGTCTACTGAACTTACATTCCCAGACACATGAAATTAAACAGGTTTATCTGCTGGGCTTGGCTGGCCGCTGTATCTGCCGTGAACGCTCAATCTGACGACGTGGAAGGTTTATCTGATTCCTCCGATGTTGTTATTGATGAAACTGTGGTTCCCTCCTCAGCGGATTTTGGTGAGGAGGATGCCGCTACGCCAGAGACTCCTCCAACAGTTCAATTGAATATCACTTACACCGTTATGGACAGGGAACCTGTCCCCATGGGTGAGTTCATGCCCATGGACCACGACGAGGTATTCGTTTTGAACTACACTTTGACCAACAAAGAGAGTTTCCCTATTTCAGTGGCAGGTGTCTCAGGTAACATCTTGGAGTACCCATCCGGTGACTTGGTCACCTCGATCTCCTTTGGTGAATTGACCGATCTGTACGTCCCCGTCAACGACACAATTGCCTTCAGACAGAAAATTGCATTCGATTTAGAACCGGGCAATTACTATTTGTTCCCATTGGTCCACGTTATCAACGAAGATGCCAAGAAGCAGGAACCTGCAGAGGGTGAAACTGATGGTGAAAGTGCCTTTACTGTTGCCTCAAGCCCCACTCTAATGAGCGTCGCGGAACCGATCATGTCTGTTTTCGACCCTTACTTCCTGTCCATTCAAGTTCTCTTCTTGAGTATGGTCGGTGCAGTGTCGTACTACTTCATGTACCGTAAGAACGGTAAGAAGTTGAACGAGAGAATACAGCCAGTTAAGAGAGATCCAAAGGAATGGCTACCAGAACAGTATAAAAAATAGTAATGACATTTAACATAGAAGCCAATGCATTTGCGCCCCCTCTGTCATAATATTATGTAATTAGCTAAGCAAAGGAAAACATATAACTGTACACGTTATCAGCACTACTGTAAGTACTATCTCTGGTTAAGCTTGCCTGTGAAGTGCAGGAAAGGACTCAGAGGAGGAACTCCGAGATGTACAAACCCGTATGCTAATGAAAATATTCCAAATATATTTGAACAATACTCTATATATTTATGAACAATACGTTACTGTTAAAATATAATATAAACCCTTAAAAATGTCATGATAAAAAATTTATCAATCAATAAGTTTTGCTATACTTATAACAACAAAGCAGCGGCGGCTAGAGCACCGGCACCCATACCAGCAACGGCCTTGGCAGCACCGTTAGCAGTCTGTTGGTGGACAGAAGCAGTCTGTTGGATTTGACCGTCAGTGATTTGAGAGACGGCTTGGGTGGTGGCCTTGGAAGCAGCAGCGGAGGTGGAGGCCTTGGCAGCGGAAGAAGAAGCCTTGGCGGAAGAAGAGGCAGCAGCGGAGGTGGTGGTTGTCTTGGCAGAGGAGGTCTCCTTGGCAGAAGTGGTCTCCTTAGCAGAGGTGGTGGTGGCCTCAGCGGAAGTGGTGGTCTCCTTGGCGGAAGTGGTCTCCTTAGCAGAGGTGGTGGTGGCAGCACCGCCCAATGGAGCGTTAGCAGCTTCTAGAGCTGGCTCCAATCTGGAAGAGTACCATGGCAACTTTGGCATGAAAGCGGAAATACCAGCGAAGTCAATGTCACCGTACATGGAGGTGTAAGACTTGTCAGTGGCGGTGGCCAAAGCAGCACCAAGTTGGAAGATACCGTTTGGCATGTTGGCCATGGTGATACCAGAGCTTGGGTCCTTCAACAAGTTCATGTATTCGTTCAAGTTACCCTTGACATCGTTCAAGACAACGTTCAATTGAGCAATTTGGGTCTCGGATTGAGCAGAGGCAACAGCGGCGGCGGCTAGGAAAACGGCGATCTTGGAGTTCATTGTTGTTATAGTAAGCGAATGGATGGTTTTGATACGGTCTTTTTTTCCTTATAATAAGAGAGGTGAGAAAGATGGAATGGGATGAATTGGTCAAGAAGGAAGCCTGACACCATCCTTTATATATCACAAATTACTTCACAAGAAAAAAAGTTGGGAAAGAACAATTCCAGCGCTTCCCGCTCAACCCCCACCAAACAAACAAATGGAAGAACCTACGGCCAGTAACGATGACTTTCTAGGCGAGTAGCTACTACTAATTCAAACAAACAAATGCTCACAACTACCAGAAAAACTAAAGTAACGACGGATCTGAACGACAGGCAACTGTGAAGCTTCCAAACGAGGCTACACTTTTTCCCTTTTGGAACGTTCCAGGCAAATTTTTCATTTCCTATTTTGGTCGAGAATTTTTTTGCTCGTTGCGCGCTGTGCGCACCTTTCTGTGCGGCACCCACTTCCTCTCTCATTATCCCACTCTTTGCCTGGTTCCCATTGCCTTGACCAATTTGTTTGGTGGTTGCAACCGGAGACGTTTAAACGAACGGTTCAAGATACAAGGAATTGAACGAAGAGGAATTGAGGAAAACACGTTAGCCAGTTTGTTTACGCGAACCGTGTTAGGAAACCCTAGCGGTGGTTTGCTTTTGACACTAATCTGGAAACAGAAATTTTAGGGTTCTAGAACCTGCAAAGCTGTACCCCACGAAGACCAGCCCTCCAATTGTTCTCGCGCGTTGTTGTTTTTTTTGTGGTGTCGTTCTTTCCATTACCAAATACCGCGTCGCGCTCGTTACGATACTCTTAATGAATTTTTGGTCAGTTGACAAGAGCCGGGGACAGGTTCTCGTTTAAAACCACGCGTTTCCGCTTCGGGTGGAAAGGCATCATTTTAACGAGCGGGCTTTTTGTTCCTGCTTCACTATACCCTCCCCCTTTCTCAGGCACAGTTAACAAATTTGACAGAGTTATGCAAGCGATTGAAAGCTACAACGACTGGTCTCAACATCTTCTCTCGTAATCTAGTCAAAGCTTCACTATCCAACTTACTCTTGGGAACGTAATTTGAATTGAGACCCCAAGAAGCAAGCAAGAAATGAGGGAGGATGCGAGGACCCGTAATTAAAACCGAACATTTCTATTGTTTGTCGCGTTCGTGGAACCGGACATATCTTGAACTGACGCACTTGAAGACGGCGGGGGATGATACTCGTATAGCGTCCATAGTGAAAAAGGATGGATGTCTTTGCTCTTTTTACTAAATATAGTACACTTCGTATCGTCGGCATAAATTTTCCATTATTGAATTCTACATTGGGAACTAGTCCAGAGCTCGGCTTACATTCATGCTCTGAAACACTTGGAGCAGTTGACGTAGCACCGCATTTTCCAACAGTTTGATCGTATCCTACCCAAATGAATACGTAAATAGGGGATACTGCGTATAAAGGGAGTATTCCTCTTCTACTGTCATTTGAGATATACCCCCCCAAAAAAAGAATAGAAAACTATGTCTTGAGTTATTGAGATCAGTTGTAAAAAAATAAAAAGAAGACAACTTGAAGAGAATGTTCTTAGGCTGACAGATACAGTTTTTCCCTGCAATGAATCCCGTCGTAGCTTTTGTTAGCTCTTACTGCTTTCTTTCCAACTATTTGAGAAAGTTCCAAGTAGATTCTGATGTGTTGGGATTGAACCCTTGTATATGTGTGAACCCCATGCTGAGCTTACCTGTACCAGAGAGACCAAATTACTGGAGAGGTCCCTCTTGTATAGGTAGCATACAGCGCATTGTAGTATTCCAGCTTCAACTGAGGAGGTAAGCTTTTTACCTTACTTGTTTGTTTATTATCTTCTAATTAGTCCCCTGTTTATGCAGAGGACTTCTTATAAATCCTTTCATTCTATACATCCATCAACACGTCTTACACACAAGAAAGTCACAGTCCTGGGTAGTAGTATTCCTAAAGTTAGCTTTTATTGAACTAAAGTATATGAGCTGTTTTGTATAGGTGTTTAAATCACTTTAGGTAGTTTTTTGTAGATATACTATTTCACAGCTCCTCGCAATATAGAGCATATAACAGAAGTGGATCAAGTAAAGTTCCAAACTCCTTAGGTTTTACATGAGGATACGTCAAGCATGTTTGTACTACTTCAAACCGAAAGCTTCACTGCACTTCGTTATGATAGCTTTTACGTATGACATTTAGGATCTACTTTTACAATTTGTTCGAAAGTTCAAACTTAGTTTTATCCAAAATGAAAGACTCTACCCTATCAAGTAAATAACGTTGCAGTTAATGTTGAGTTCTGTTTCTGTGTGAATCGCTGTTGTATTAGTGACTGTCACGCCACTCTATAAAGTATCAGTTACGCATAGTGGACACGCGGTGTTCACCATCTCAAACAGGGTGCAAAGTGATTATGTTCTGAATCCACAACTCAACAGTAAAACATAAGGAAATTGCTGGATGTAGAACTTTTGTAAGTTGTTATGTTGACCACTGCCTTATCGAGGGTGGAATTTAACATCAGGAACTTTTAGGAATTTTAGCAATATTGTTTAAATGGAAAAGATGCTTCTAATGTCTTGTAGCAACCAACTATTGAAAGACTTTTCCAAACTAAGATATATACACCATTCTCGTAGGGAACATTTACCTATTGAGGACATTTCAAGAGCAAGAACGGCATCATTAATATCACAAAATAATATGGTTTCTATCAAGTTGACAGCCCCAACCCACAATCCAGATGTGCAATAAGTCAACCACCTTCCACGTTTGGTTCTTATTCTCTTTGCAAACATTCCGCAGGGTCTGTCTAAAAGCACGAAACAAAGTGTAGCATCGCCATTCTATTCGTGGAAACTGTAAACTTAGTAAGAGTACAGGGCAGACCTCTGCGCTCGTGGCACCAGCAGACATCAGTGTAATGCAGCTCGAACCGTGTAAATAGGAATAGCGCTTAGTACAAACATATATGTTTATTTTGTTATAGAAAGGAACAATCCGGAGTTGCGTTGACTTTAGTGCCCGGGGTGGTAGCGGTCCCCCAACCAGCACCAGCAGCAGGACCAAGGAGAAGAGCTTATGACGTGGCGACCTTAAAACAGTATCTGAAAGGAAAGTGTACATGAGTTCTCGATCAAATGTGTCACTGCTTTGTGCGGAGTGCTGGCCCTACCCCCCAAGGTAGGAACACCCCGCAGTCGAACCATCGTCTGTCTTGCTTTAGGAATCAATGCCGCCAATACCTGACCACCCTCGTCAGTGGGAGTTAACCTTTGGAGTTCAACAGGACTTTCAATGAAACAATCACCACCAACTTTAAAAGCATACCGCAATAGATCATATCTGTGATGTGATAGGAATATGGAAGAAGCGTGTTTTAGATCAAAGTGGAAAAGAGAAGAAGCAACCACTTAACACGACAGTAGGAAGATGGAATAGAGAGAAACCATTACTACCGTAGGAAGAAACAAATGACAAAAGAAGATTGTTCGGAAGGCAACCAATTGTACATATGACCAGTACGGACCAACTTCGATTCATTGTCCAAACCAACATGGAGTTGTGCAACAGTATTAAAACAACAACCACCACAAGTCCCAAGTGTAGCGACCGCGAACAACCATGAGGTATTCTGAAGTGCCCCGGTGTGAAGTTCAGGCACAGCGAATGTGGGTCCTCGGAGTGGAGGAGGCGGGAGCTAAGATATATAGGGTTCCATTACGCCGTGTTTGCCAAACCAGGAAAGCGGGGGTGAACGGCAAAGCGAGTAGTGGCCAGCTACAAGCTAAATCGAGCACCCAAAATGGCCGGTGGATCGTGGCCATTTAGTCTGAAGATACTTGGTGTAACGATCAAGCAGACTGGGTTTGGGATACATAGCAGCATTCCTAGTGTGCACAGGCATTTGGAGCCGTGAAGTTCAGCACAGGCTAGGATGCACATTGACGATAGGGTCGAAGGTTGAAAAGCTGGGAGTGCCCTTGTGTGCGACACCGAGGGTCCGCGGTACTCGGAAGAACCAACAACCAGAACCGTCCCAGACCCAGCTTTGGGAAATGGGATCCGTATTGTGCACAGCCCCAAAAAACACAGTCCTCAGCCTTGAGAATCAAGCGCAGAAGCCGAATTATCATTTGCCATGCGTGCTAAGCACACTACACCCGCCGGCGGATGTAGAGCAAGAGATGTCATGACTATCTCAGGCTCTTAGTCCACATGGAAATGATAATCTGTTAAAGGCAGAAACCGCAGAAGAGAACAATGGATGGGGAAACACAACAGGGATCACAAACACAAAGCTGGTCCTGGGAAGGCCCAGAAGTCAGCACCTCAAAGGAACGGACCGGAAAATCGCCAACTAGCAACCAAAGACTGGGAGACCGGTATATACTTTGGGAAGATACCATGTTGGGACCATAAAGCGTTGATGACGCGAGGATCGATGGCCCGAGGGTAAAACTTGCAGGGAACGTACCAGAGCAGAACCAAACGCGTGGAGTGCGTGAATCAATGGTCTGACGGTATTGGAAACATAACTGGAGCAGCTAGTTGAGAGAGAAGACGCAGGATCGAAAGAAAGCCCGCCTCTCCGCAATGTTCAACGTCCGATAGAAAATGGCATACGAAGCAGAGGATAGACCTAGAGCGAGTATTCGCAGCCGGAATTGTTGTGCCACCCTTAACACCAAAGAGATAAAAAATGCATGATAGGAAATGGGTGGCTGGTGTACTGAGAAACGTATTAAACCAAACCCGACAACTAGAACGACAAAAGTGGTGAACGAGAATGATCAATGGAACGGAACCCCAGAAACCCTTTTACAATCCAAGGATTTAGTGTAGAATAGATGGGAAAGATTGACACAAAAAGTGTACAAAACCACATATTACACCAGTACATCACATACGCGAATAGCCGCTCTTCCAAACGATATTTCTTAACTATGGCACATAGTTAAGGGAGATCTTAAGTATGGGGCGGCACCAAACCGGGCCCTGCGGACTCGACACCAGATGTGAGTGGTATCAAAGAGTAGCCTGTTTTTGTGGTGGTGCACGACCAAAGTTTGTTCCCTCAGATAAGGGCGATTGACGTAGAATGTAACCCAAACATACTTTTGTGTCACAAAGTCGCTTCATCAAAAACGGTCTTGTAAACGTGTAACATATCTTGAAATATGCTATCTTAGTGCCAGGAAACACAACTGTAGTCTTGTTTTTCCCATAACTGTTTTGGTTTTGTCATGACGGTTCCTTCGCCAAAAATGAAGCTCCCATTCATGAATGAGCCTCAAAGTCCCCCGCTTATTGATGCAAACGTGTTGGCACATGTGTTGGCGGTGGACAGACAGTGAATTTGTAACCGGATCTTGTTTTCGGTGACCTGGTCTGGTCCTGATTTGCTATCACTTTCTTTACGATTAATGTACCACTGATTTGACAGCAGTATAGTCATTTCTTGAGTATTCTGGTACGTTGAAAAAGTTTATATCATGATTTACTGAGGTATATATGGTGATTCTTGATCCTCTGCTCTCCTCATACTTAACGTTGTACATTGACATCACTCTATACGAGAACGCGGTACTTAGTCAATTTGGGAGTATTCATCGAAGAGGTAAGCTAAGACGGCACGGAATAAGCCATGGGGAGAATTGCTTGGCAGGAGTGAGCTACATTTACTTTAATTGTCGAAGGAAAGGCTGTCCAGCAATTTGTTTCTTTAGCACGAAGTACCGTCTTATTGCATTGAACCCTTAAGTGATGACTATCCTGAGTGAGAGGGAGGACTCAATTAAACTTCACAGTAGACACATAAGAAACGCACTGAGCTTAATTCCTGTCCAATGCCACTTGTTATTTATGGCCATACTTTTTGCTGAGAATGCAGTGTGTGCGTGTATGCCCCACAGCTGCTCATTTATGGAGCCAATAGAGATTTCCAAAATACACAATTTTTTATAAGCGGCTAGAGAAGATTGTATCTATATAGTTGCAGCCATGTATCAACAAGAAGGTATCAAGTATAGACAGATGCAATAAGGACAATCGTGATTAAGTTGATACCAGCACTACTCTGCAACTGACAAACTTTTTGAAATCAGTGGCGCAGTTTCAACTTGGCCGTTTTTTATGTTATTGCTTCCAGCCTGAGCCACTTGCTAAGAAATAGGTATGAGTTTTCAGAAGTTATCACATAAGTACCAAGGAAGGTAAACATAAACCCTCCTTTATTGTTCTTAGACCTTTCGTTGATGGTTTACGGCGATTAAACAACATCCCCATTTCTCATTTCATTATCTGATGAAAACGAAATCGAACCCTTGACAATATATGTTGTAGACATACAGGGTACAGAGAGGATATCTAAGGAAGTTTTGTACCATTTCATAGTACAGACTGTAAGTAGTAATTCATGTTAATTAACTATGGTTCCTCTTTTGTATTATTCAATCGGTAGTCCACTCTTATCCGCGTGGTGACATTGGAAAATAGCGTCTTGCCTTATCTGGTTAACCTCCCACATAACCATCATACTTGATTGAGCGAAGGTTCTTAAAAGCAAATACCTTTGTCCAGAAACAGCGCCCATTTCATCATTGGGTACTACACCTGCTACAACAGCAGAAATTTAATGTAAGCTCTACGATCACATACAAGAATTTTTCGCACATATTCCTTTGAATAGTAAATATGTGAGTAATTCCAGTTGATTCTTTCTTAAGCTCTAGTACAGCCCCCCCAACTAAGAGGAATATTACTTCACCCAATTGTATATGATAATCGCTCTCGCAGCTGTTTCCCAAGAATAAAAAGAAAGCGATACTTAATTGGGCCCCTTCTAGCCCCTACGAAAAAGCACTTTATACAATTTTAAATCTCGTAAATGTTCTGTAATAAGGAAGATAGAATAAATCGAAGGAAACTGTTATTCAGCAACTTATCAAATAGCACCGTGGTTTCGACCACCATTCAACTGTTTCTTGAGAAACTCCAATAACAACCACTCATATCGTTTATGCTGTGGATCAAATCAAAAAAAAAATAATTGCTGAAATCTCCCTATCCTTTATAAATCGTTCAGAAAGAGAAAAAGAAGAAGAAGATAAAAGTTTTGAACTGGTTTTACATGAATAACGGCTCACGACGGAGTTGGCATTACTGTTTCTTGTGCCTCAGGTTTGCCAGATTTGCAGATGTACAACCCGTACCAGAACCAGGGACCACCCTACCAGAATGGTAGCCCTTACTACCAACAACCGCAGCAACAAGCACCCCAACAGGCTCAGCCTCAGCAACAGCAACAGCAACAGCCACAATTCATGAATATGGCTCCAACGGGCCAGCAGACTCAACAGACAGTCCAGAATTTATATGGTGGTATGCAACAACAACAACCTCAGCAGTCCGGGTTTGGCAACAATTTGACTCCAAATGTGTCCAATCCTCAAATGACAGGCAGCTTTTATCAACAGCAGCAGGGGTCCAACGTAGCCACCCCAACTGGATTCTCAAACCAGAGTCAAGATATTGGCCAATCTCAATTTCAAACAGGGATGCAGCCAATGCAACAGCAAGGAACTGGATACTTTGGGGGTATGCAAAACCAAGGCCAACAAGCTCAAATGCAGCAACCTCAGATCCAACAACCTCAGATCCAACAACCTCAGATCCAACAACCTCAGATCCAACAACCTCAGATCCAACAACCTCAGATCCAACAGCCTCAGATCCAACAACCTCAGATCCAACAGCCTCAAATCCAGCAGCCTCAAATCCAGCAACCTCAGCTAACTTCCCAAACGTCTCTACAACCGCTGTTACCACAACAAACAGGATTTTATATCCAGCAATCGCAGGTTCCACTAGAGCCACTGAAGCCCACTGCTACTGGTTTTGTTAACTCTTTTGCGAACAATGGGGTTAACAAAGAGATCAAGATTCCTGCAATGAGATTGTCTTTCATCACTGCCAATGATCAGGCTAAGTTTGAAACTTTGTTCAGGTCTATAGTCAAACCGGGATCAAACACCATTACTGGATCAGACTGCCGAGCCATTTTACTGAAATCAGGGTTGCAACCCTCTCAATTGGCCAAGATCTGGGCTCTTTGTGACACGAGCAGGGCCGGTGAACTACTATTCCCTGAATTTGCGCTGGCTATGCACCTGATCAACGATGTTTTACAAGGTGATTCAATCCCATACGAACTAGATACTAAGACGAAGAATGAAGTGTCCAGTTTTATTGATGCCATCAACGTGAGTATTGCTGCAAGTGCTAATGCGACCAAGACTCCATTTGACGAAATGATAACTGCGGGTATGCCAGTTATGCAGCCTCAACCAACAGGTCTAATGCCACATACCAGCTTTGGGATGCCATTACAGGGACAGATGACTGGCGGGATGATGAACCCTCAATCCACAGGTTACATGCCGCAAACAAGCTTCGGTATGCCAGCGCAGGTTACTGGAGGACCAGTAATGGGCCAGACTACAGGAGGACCTATGATGGCACAAACAACGGGCGGTGTAATGATGCCTCAAACATCGTTTGGAGCCCTGAATGCACAGCTGACAGGATCTAATCCCATGCAAGCCCAGATTACTGGTGGGTATGGTTCCATGGCCCCGAACACCACTGGCGGTATGATGATGCCTCAGTTATCTTTTGGACAGGGTTTCAACCAACAGCAGGCTCAGCTACAGCCACAAGCAACTGGTTATTACCCACCATCCAACTTTAACCCCACAGTCCCTCTTGTTGCCCAAAAGACTGGTTTTGGTAATAATGAAATCTACTCCCAAGCTAACTTTGTGAACCAAATGGGAAACAATAACCAGGTATTAGCGGAAGAGGAGGATGTAATTACTCCAAATGAAAAATCTCTATTTTACAAGATATTTGAAACGTATGACACGAACAATAAAGGTGTACTAGACTCCCCAACAGCTGTCGAAATCTTCAGAAAGTCTGGGTTGAACAGAGGCGACCTGGAGCATATTTGGAATTTATGTGACATCAATAACAGTGGACAGTTGAACAGACAAGAATTTGCACTTGGGATGCACTTGGTGTATAGGAAGTTGGACGGCAAAACTTTACCAACCAAGCTACCCCCAAGCTTAGTTCCACCAAGTACTCAGATTTTGGATAATTTGAAAAGCCAGCTGAAAACATCTAACTCCATCAGTAACAACAGTTCCTCTAAAATTGATGCTTTGAGCTACAAGAACAACGACGATGCGGATACTTTACCTAATTTCAAAAACCGGCGGAAAGTATACTCTTCCAAGTCTCAAGAAGAGGTAAACACCCAGAAAACACCAACTGCCACAGCATCCGTTGCCTCTTCCGAAAATATTGAATCGAAGTACCCTGCGATTAATCAAGCTTCCTTAGCCGCCGCAAACCCAGTCATTGAACAAGAACCACTGAAGAAGCCAACATCCCAAAGAACATCTCAATCAGCCGGGACGACTTTGCAAGATGAGCTGAATGCAATCCATTCCTTATGTGACAAGATTGGAAGTCCTAAATTTACCACTGCTGACGACAATTCTTCCATTCCTGGTACCTTGAAGGAGAGATTCTATAGTATCGTTTACAAAGTTCCTTCTCTATTCTCGGATATTGCTAAAGTTGACACCGATATTATGAGTGCAAAGATTGAATTGTGCAAATCTCGGAATCCAGGTGGAGAGGGCACGGACAGTGAAAGAAGAAAAGCCCAAAGCAGAGCTCTTTTAAAATCAAGAATGGCTGCTCTGACAGGTAAATCCGTCCCTGAAACAGATGACGGCAACTCTTCCAGAAATGAAGAAGAAATTGCTAAGATCAGAAGTGAGAGTTCGAAGAATTTGGAGATTATTGCGGACATCAGGAGCTCAATATCTGATATATCTGCGTCGCTCAAGTCATCACTATATGGTAAGAATATCGGCAATGATAACTCGAGCTTCCAAAGATGGGAGTTTGGCGTTGGTCTGGAGCCTGAAGTCCGTAAGTTCATTGAAAGGCTGAATGCAGCACACATCTCCTCTGCTCAACAAAGTGCATCTTCTACGGTCGATTCTAGCGCACCTTCCACACCCTCTTACTCTCAGTTCAAAACATCAGAGGATAGAGCAGCCTACCTGAAGGAGCAAGCGCAACAGAGGATGAAAAAGAAACTGGCCAAATTTGGGTTGGACCGCCGTCCAGGGGGTCGGTCGAGAAATAATTCTGAAGTGTCTCACAAAAACGTAGACTCCACCCCGTTTATAGAAGAGAAGAACGATCACTCAACACCGGTCTCTACTCCTCAATTGATTACAAAACCTGTGCAATCTGGCTCAGTAGAACGGGTGCAACCAGAGGCACAGGATGAGAGCGGTAGTGAAGATGAAGAGGAAAAGCAACTAAGAGAACAGCTGCAACAATTGAAGTTGAAAAAGACAGCCGAGAAGCAGAAAAGAAAACTTGAACTACGTAGACAACTCGAAGAGGCCAAAGCGGAAGAAAACTTGTCTTCACCTGACAAGGCCAAACCTGCTGAGAGTACAACACAAGGTGCTCAAGACAGAATCAGTAACGATAAGCCGCAGTTTCCAGTGAATGCGGCCCCCGCACAAAATGCTGGTACCGATAGGCAGAGAAACCCCTTCTTCAAACAGGAGCCAGCGAATTCCGCTACGTCGTCTTTTGATGCTAGAGCAGCGGAGGCGCAGAGAAGGATACAGAGAGGACTCGATGATCACAGTGAGGACGAATGGTCCGATGACAACGATAAAAGTGGGAACAAGGTGGCGCCTGCCGCTCAAAATGCCAATGCGAATGCTGCATCGTCTACTGCAACCTCTCAGCCTGTCTCTATGGCACCATCTGTTCCCAAGGGTCCTGATTCGGTAAACCATATCCCACCTCCGCCTAAACTGGACACGAAGGACGATGGTGATGACGATGGGTGGTCTGATTCCGATCATGACGACGGTAAGAATGCACCTTTACCACAGACTGCAGTTCCAGTAGCTCCACCCATCCCTAGTGGATTTAATGAGCCGGCGCCAAATGCTGATGCCGCAGAGACAGTGAATGTATCGGTCCCCGGTGCTGCACCACCTGTGCCTGTGGCACCACCATTACCTTTTGTCTCAACCGATGCGGTCCCACTTGCCCCACCTCCACCTCTAGTGTCAGACGTGTCTGCACCAGTTCCAGCTGTGCCTACACCACCTCCCGTGCCAAACATGGGCTCGAACATTCCAGGAGGGATACCACCGCCACCACCTTTACTCTCATCAACTGAGGGAACCAACGAGGCTAACGATGATGACGCAGATCTATCCATTCCCGAATCTGTTTCCTCTGACGAAGAGGATACTCAAGGGCCACCAACTACGGGGATACCTCCTCCACCACCGTTGCCATAGCTTCTCCTTCGGCACGTCTCGCAATCCCTGAACAGTGCTGTTATTATGTATAGTCTTATGTAAATCTAGAAGTCTTAACCTACAAAGCAGAATCGATTATGTCAAATAAGAAACCCAGCCAATAAGAGTACCTTAGTTTGCGTATACAATGTTTTATGCGGATCTCAGTAGAAAATTTGTCACTTCCGTAAAGTCTCATATAAGACAGATAGGGTTGCTTGCAGCTCAAGATATGAATGGGGAGAGCGCACTTGTGCTGCGGTGGTTTAAGATAGTAAAACGTAACGTTCTTTTGCTGCGAAAATGGAGGACGACGCAGCTTGTCAAGAATTGGCGGAGTTTACCACCTGTGATATCAGTGACGGACTATTGAACTTGTACGATATTCCAACGGGCGGCTACTTCCCCAACTTGGTTCAAAGAAGTAAAAGCGGGAGCGACAAGACTACTGTGGGAAAGGCATACACTGTTCTTTTTGCGCCGGTCGATGATCCTAGAGATACGGTGAACTTCATCGATGAGGTGCCCGCTGGCTCAGTTATGGTCATAGCACTGACGCCACCTTTGCAAAGGGATGTAGCGCCCTACGTCAAACCAACCGTGGCTGTCTTTGGTGGCCTGATGGCTACGAGGGCGCAGCATCAAGCATGTCGAGGGTGCATAGTGTTTGGTCGTGTCAGGGATATGTCTGAGTTCCGGGACCTGAGTTTCCCAGTGCACAGCTACGGTGTTGGAGCCTGTGCAAGTAAGCTGACCGTGAAACCAGTAGCAGTCAACGTTGACTTGGATATGCTCTGTAGCGATTCCGCGGTCCAGACCATCAAACCAAATGACCTCATTGCCGCGGATGAACACGGCGTTGTCTCTGTACCTCACGCACTTGTCGATACGAGCAAGCTGATCAGATACATCCGCAAATCAGTGGAGGTCGACGAGCAAGTCGCCGCCGATATCATTGACGGCGCCCCGGCAAAAGAGTCCCAAAAGCAGCGCAGAGCGGTACTGAGGGATTACTTATAAATGACTGTTGTTTGCTAAGCCAAATAGGTTAAGCTGACATGTTTCTTTTTATATTCTTACTATCTTATATAGGATTGATGTATAACGCAGATTGCCACATCGTAGCTCTCTTTCTGTGTGACTCCCTATCAATCAGGAAGAGTAGTTCAAACGGAAGATATCGTTGAAAACGTAGTACGAGTTACCATCTGGGATCAAGTGGAACACTTGGGAAAACCGTTGAGCGTTCTGTTCCTCGTCAATCAAAAGATCACCGGTGATCATGACAAGGACATCGCCGTTCGCGGATGCTGGCTGAGCATCCAGCGTTGTGATTCTGTGCGAGACTCTTTGGAAGGGCAAAGAGGTCAATTTCTCAACAATCGCCTTGGTACCTTGTAGCTGGGTCGTTTCAAAAGTTAGCATGGACTCATCTCTGTACAAGTTCCCCAGCTGGCTTCTGTCCGAATCGAACTGGTTGTAGTAGAATTCGGTGAATTGTTGGGCTAGTGCATTGAAATCCATAGACATTTTTTGGTACGACGAAATGGAATTGAAGTTCGTGAGTCTGTCAGAATAGGGAACGGCAGGGCACAGAGAGAGGTAAGACAGGTCCCGAGATTCCACACACGCCTCTCGCTCATTACATCTTCTTCTTCTTTTTTTTTTCTATCCTCGAAGGGATTTCTGAAATATCGCTTCTGACGAAAGTTAGGGTTATAATCTCAAAGTTGATATTCTTGTACTTCTCTTGAGCTGTGGGACTCTCTTGTGGGAGGTGGATCTGTTTCACACAGCGGTTGCTCCAACGGTTAGTGGCTAAGGGGAACCCGCACATTCTGAGAACATGAAAAGTGTTATATCTCCGTTTAAGAAGAAATCGCACAGCAGACAGTCGTCCCGGGATGAGGGTCAGTCGCACTCCTCCATCCACATGAGGACGACTTCTGCATCGAGTACGGGTGCCCCAAAGAGCAGCGACACTATCCCTCCCGTGACTGGCTCGACTCAATCGCATAAGAGGACTACTTCTAGGTCTTCGACATCCTCTCAAAACTCTAATTTTCTGGCGGAGCAGTACGATAGGGACCTTAAACGTATCATATCATCCTGTTTTACAAAACCGGATTCCAAGAAGGGTACTCCGCCTAACAACTATATAACTCACGTCAGAATTATAGAGGATGCAAAGTATTCGAGTGTAAGACCAGGCCCTGACTCAAAGTTGGAATATAAAAAGAAGAGAGTGCTAATCCTGAGTTCCATGGCAAACAACCCGAAAAAAGTTAGTTTGCATAAGGCGAGGGAAAACTCTGATGGTACCTTCCAGATCGGAAGAACATGGGACTTGGAGGAAATAGTGAAAGTTGAAAGGGACACGGAAATTCCAGAGGGATTCTTACTCACCATGGGGAAAACGTACTACTGGGAAACAAATTCCCCTAAGGAGAGAACCGTTTTTATTAAAAGCTTGATTAAGATGTACAGTCAGGTATTCGAGGGCCATGTGCCAGAACTTGTTAATTGGGATCTTTCAATGTTTTACCTCGACGAAAGGAGCTACTCGAGAGCCGTCCGTGGTGCTAAAACAGTATTCAAATCGGTGGTCTCTCCTACCACTGATAGAATAACCCCGGAAATAAGTGGTAATGTGGCGGATAGTTTCCAGACGTTCGAGTCGTCTGTTCCACCGCCTAGAAGCTCTTACAGAAATAGTAACGATATCAAGTATTATCAGAATGAGGGCAACTTGCAAATGAACAGGGATTCACAACCTGAGGTGCAACAACACTTGCTTGAACGCCAAAATCAACTAGAAAGAGAGAATCAAAAAAGAGCAGAACAAGAACAGATGAAACAACAGGAAATGGAGCAGCGTCGGCAGGCACAGGAGCTGGAATTGCGTAGACGGCAAGAGATGGAGCAGCATCGGCAACAGGAGCTGGAATTGCGTAGACAGCAAGAGATGGAACAACGGCGACAACTTGAAGAACAAATTCAATTCGAAGAGCAAAGGAGACAACAGGAAATGGAGCAACAGCGCCAACGTGAGAACCAAAGGCAATTAGAGGAGCAACAAGAATCATTACGCCAAAGGGAGCTCAAAAGACAGGCTGTAACGAGGGAACAGGAACAGTTGAAAGGAACACAACAGAACGCGAGAGGACCAGCTCAGAACTCGCTAGAAAAGGCTCCCTATCAGTATAACCCTACCATAAACGAGGTCAACGAAAGGCTCACTCCAGAACAACTCAATATTCCACCGACTAGCGCAAACGGTGAGGAGTACAATGATATTACTGAATCTTACATGGGAAACGATGCTAGTGCTGGCGTGCAGAAACAATCAGACAGCGTTCTAGAAAACATTAATGCAATGTTGAGCGACAATATGCAAGAGGAGAATGGATTGCCTGCTCCCATACCTCTCACAGAACCAGATTTGAATGACAGCCTGAACAGCGAAATTTCTTACACGGAAGCTGTCCCATTACCCGAAGAACCCCCAGCAGAGGATGACTTCAATGCCCCTGTGGATCTGAATGCCCCCTTAGAGAATCAGGAAGTAGTTGCATCGAAACGGGCAGTATCGCAACCAGATGACAGCGAACTGTCTTTCGAACAAGGGGATGAAGTCCGGTACAGCGGGAACTTCACACAAGAAGAACCACACAGATACCACGAAGTATCCACAATACAAGAAGAGGAACACGCGCTTCCTGACATATCAGACGACAATATCAAGGCTACTGCTTCAAAGGGATCCAAACGTGTGCAAATTAAAGACGAGGAGCTACTTGAAACGCTGACAGATATCAATTGGGAATTGGACGATGATGCTGACACCCTGATCGACAGACTTAATGCCAAAATGATTGAAGCAAATCACTCTTTCAACAAAAATATCATCACGCTCCAAACTATTGGGCCGGAATTGGTGCCTTACGGAGAGAGTGTGGAACAAGAGTGTTCTAAAATGAACCCTGCATTTTCTCTATTTTTGATGGAACTCAACAACTTCTCTCAGGATATCAAATATCTGGAAATCCAAGAAAACGGTTTGCAGATAGAGAGTGCAAACAAAAAAATGCTTTGGAATACACTTTCGGACCTTTTGAATACCGTTTCTTTGGACGAGGACACATTGAAGGAGCTGCTGAAGTGTTCAATACGGGAACGTAATTTGCCTTGGATGGAAACGCAATTAAGCCTGCTTTCCAAGGCTCTGGAAGCTATCAGTGGCGAAGCAAGTAAACAGGAATACACTTTAAAAGACATGGAGGCTTTGAAAAGAAGACGTCATTACTATGAAAAAGTAACAGAGCTGTTTTTAGAGCGCCTCGTAAAAGAAATGGGTTCACTTTTTGCAAATATTAAAAACGATGGGACAACAAACGAACAGTTAATCAGTATTCTTCAGAGGCTTCTTGTGTTTTCCTCGCTCATATCGTTCTGTAAGGGGATCGATAAACAAAAGTATAACTTAATCGTGGAAAAATGGAATAAAAACATACAGGCTGTGTATTCAGGGATGTGGGGGAAAGTTTTGGAAAACGTGAAGCAGATTGCGAGTAGGTACGAGCCCGAGAAGGGTATTGCTCAACAACAGGGAGCAGAGCGTCTTTTGCAGCAATGGCAGCGCTACAGGGATACAAGAAAAATCACCACGGAGGAGCCAATGTATATTCCACTACTGGAATCCATTACCAGTATGCTAGATTTTATTCAGCAGCATTGCGCAGTTTATCAAAACTTTGTGACGATCTTTTTCCACATATCTTCAGACATGACTTTCAGCGAATATGTTGCAAAGTACAAAGACCCGAGCTCCAGAGTTGTGCCACTCGATGCTATTCAACAAATGGATTCAAATAGAGAGTCGGCGATTGCCGAGTCAAAGATGGTATCCGAAGTGTTCCGCCATATTATTTCCGAGTTGGTCACTTCATTGAGCGATTTATCGAAAAGCAACCAAACAATACAGCCATCCATCATGCTGCTACTTGAGTCTAAAATAAAACGTTTGGAGTCATCCAACCAAGAATTTCTATTTGCTGCATTCAAGAAGATTCACGAACAGATGAAACAACTGTGGTCCGATTTCATAGATAGCCAAGTGCTCTACATTGAGAGAGCAGTCACGAATAACTTCAACAAGGATATTTTCCCCGTTGTATATGGACTGCCAATATTTGTAAAGAACGTACAGGACTCTTTGATACACACCGCTAGGACAGCAAAGGATAGCGATGTTGGCATGGCCGAATCAAACGTGCTCAAGTTAAACTCTTTCAAGAAGTTGGCTGTAAATGTTGTAAATCTGCTGCAGAACGAAGAGAACGCGGAAACATCTACTTCTCTGGCAAAACCAACCATATCTGCTAGCGACCTTAATAAAACGAGAACTCTTCTGATGAATTACAACTGGCTAATTGAGCTTCTTACTGCCATGAATGGCCCGGTAGGCGGCATATTCGATGATGCAATCCAAAACAGCAAGAATATTTTTGAGAGTGAGAAGGATAAATATGCAAACTTCATGCTTCAGGATACCATGCCAAAACTAAAATCGTTTGTGGATGGTGCTACTAGGGTGATGGAAACTACTGTAACGGAAAGAGCGAACCCATCAACATGGGGGGCTTATAGTAAACAGAACCTACAAATTATCTTGAACAGCTACTCAACCCAAGAAGTTAAAGTGCTTGTTAGAAAACTTCACAAGCATCTGCTTGAAGATGCTTCTACTGGCCAACCGGAGTCGATGAACATGATTTTGTGTGAGAAGTTATGGTCGTGCTTGCAAGGTCAAACAGTGTCGCTTTACCTGAGATTATACACTCTACTGGAAAAGTACTATAGGGGACTGCATCCTAACTTTTCGAAGAACGATATTATCAGCGCATTTGAGGAATACAAGAAGTGAAGCTCACAGTTAATATTGAAGACTCAGTACATGTAAAGGTATATACTTGAATTTAGCATTGGTGCCTGATCTCTACGCTATTCTATAATCTGTCGAAAACCCGAATTATATTTGAAGGCAGAAAAAAAATTGCACGAACGAAATTTAAATGGGTTTAAAAAATTTAACTGCCAAAACGAGCAGCTTACACGAAGCCAACCTTGACAGGCCGACCCTCATAAGCGCGAAAATGTTCAGAAAGTATGTAATCTAACACGGTTCAAGAGCGAATCTGCTATTTGATAATGCACAATTCCATCATTATAAGGTAGCTACTAACATTCAACTTTTTTCTCTAACAGATTCTCCAAAGAAGACATCCATTCTCGCTCTAAAGTGAAATCTTCCATCCAAAGAACTTTGAAGTCAAAATTGGTTGCCCAGTATCCATTGTTGGAACAAGTTATTGATGAATTGATACCCAAGAAAGGTCAGGTGGAGCTGATCAAATGTGAAGATAAAATTCAACTATACACCGTTGATGGCGAGGTGCTTTTTTTCCAGAAGTTTGATGAGCTTATTCCATCTTTGAAACTAGTGCACAGGTTCCCAGAAGCCTATCCAACAGTACAGGTCGATAGAGGCGCTATTAAGTTTGTTCTCTCTGGTGCCAATATAATGTGTCCAGGGTTAACTTCCCCTGGGGCTAAACTACCTGAATCGCCAGGTTTTGAAAAGGACACGGTCGTTGTTATCAATGCTGAAAACAAGGACAGCGCGCTAGCAATTGGTAAATTGATGATGAGCACTAACGATATTGCAGAAATTAATAAAGGTCATGGTGTTGAATTGATCCATCACTTAGGTGATCCATTGTGGAATTTCAGCATTGAATAAATTGTTAGGCTTTCATCCTTTTTTTAAACTGCTAGGATTGTAATTCTCGGTTATACACATACGATGAGCTCGTTCCCTCAATATATACAAACAGTTGTGCATTGTAAAGTCATTGGCGCCCCTTTAAAATAGTATATACTATATCTCCAGAATCTAAGAAAGAGTTATCTAGACTGGAAAAATCCTTATCAAGCACCTCAAAATCGCTCTCACCCAGCGTGCGAAGCAATTGGATCTTTGCAATTTTAGTACGTAATTTCGAACTTATTATCCCCTTCAGTGACCTTAGTGTTGAACCACGTAGTACGTGAATGAGAAATGAGCTACTGGATTCTTTATCAATGATTTTTAGTTCAATGAGTTCGTCTTCTAGCCAAGACGTAACAGGACATCTACCTTCCTCATATGCTTGGTTGTTGGCAAAGATTTTACATTCGGAAGGTACCTCATCACAAGTAACAGGGCTTTTCACGACCTTGGAGGCAACGTATAGTTCTGCATTATTTCTCAGTTCCTCCGTTATATCTGAACCATCTAATATACTCAGCTGACCCATTCTAACCACTGTTTCGTATAGCATATCTTCCTCATCGGCAATGCTTCCTTTTCCCGAGTATAAGGGATTATCAAGAATCTTCAAAGAGATAAGATCAGTGAATATAGAGTTAAGTTTGCCCAAAAGTTCCCAGGTTGTTATCTTGTTGCAGGTTAAATCCAGGTATCTTATGGTGGAATGATGTGCTTTATCAACGCTCTCATCGCCAATCAGATTGCTTGAAAGATCAAGGTTTTGTATATTTGAGGAAAGAATGTTTTTCGGTATCCACTCAATGGCATTACCGTGAAGTATTAAGTCTTTTAACGTTGGAGGCAAAGTAAGGCCCGCGAATGCCTCGCTAGTTAAATCATTCATACTGACATCCAGCAATTCAATGGAGGGAAATACTTCAAAAAGGTGTGCTATATCATTATCTGTCAGTGTACAAGAAATCATGTACAGCCTTTTGACTTGCGGGAAACTTTGGTTTCGGGAGTGCAAATTCCACTGCGTCTGAAACCTATTGCCAGAAAGATTCAGTTCTTCTGCTTGAGTGCATAATACAAGGATCTCAAGCACCAGCTCCAAATCAATGAGAAGGTTCATCCCAATGTCTAGTGTTTGAACCTGCCCACAATATCTCGCAATCTTCTCTCTATCCGTAGGGTCTCTTGATATCACATTAATGCATTGCTTGTTCAACGAAATGGTGTTCAAAGACTTTAGCTCATGATTTCGAGAATCCAGTTGTTCAAATCCACAATATTCTACCTCTTTCGACCCAAATGCTAACGTGCTATCATGTCCAGGACAGCTAAAGTATGTGTTGAAAAGCGCTTCGAGGAAGGAGTACGTAGGGCAGGTATCTCTTAAAAATTTGGACTCTTTGATAAATGAACCTGAACCAGGACAAGCTGTTTCAAAGTATTTTTTGCCGTCAACAGAACCCGAATTTTTACCGCGCGAAACGTTGTCCCATTCGACACCATACACGCGGACATCTGGCCATCTATCAATTATACCTATGTATCTGATGGTGCATATATCGTTTTTGATTTGAAATCTCTCACCAATCGCAAATGGCATTTAGCATCCATGCACTAGGTGAACTCTATTGTGAAAGGTCACTAGTAATTCTCCGAATCTCATATCATATAGTTAATGGAAAGATAGAGGAAATGTCATCGCAGTTATAATCCCGTCAAAACGCGCTAACATTTGAAATCAAAAAAAAGTAAATTGACAGGGTTCACGTGCCTAACGGAAGATGGAAGACGCATCTTATAATATACACTGTAGGTAGGTTGCGGATATAAACAATTATATATCACAATTACTCTTCCATGGCATCCTCGCTTCGCGACTCCTTGATTGTGTTGTCCAAGTTGCTAAATAAGGCATCAAGATCGAATTCCTTTGACCATTCAGAAACGATGGTTGTCTGCTCGACCTTTTCAGGAGCATGAGAAGCACCACTCCCAATAGAGCTTTCTTGCTGTTTCCCTAATTCTTCAGCACTCTTTTTAGAAGCATTAGGTAACACCCATCCAAGGAATTTACCATCTCTCCAATCATTCAACACAGACTGACCGGCACTGGCCAGATTAGCAATACCACCTTTCCCCAGTCTGCCTCTTTTCCGTGCCACGTGGATGAGAAAGTGTTTTGTAAATGTATCAGCATCGTTTGCTGGAATTGGAGGAACTTCGTAAAATCTCTTGAAGCTATCCGTCATTTCATCCGATTTGGATAACCTCTTAATCAGCAATAAGACGGAAGGATATGGATCAACAATATATTTTGGTGGTAAAGCGCTGAGAAGGGCCAATTCTGCTTCCTGTTCTGTCTTACTTTTACTCTTCCCCTCAGAAGGGAAGCAAATACCAGGGGAATCCAAAATTTTCAGCTTGCTATCAATTTTAATCTCTCTCAAAGCCGTAGTAACACCGGCCTGATTCCCAACAGGGCACACCTTGGAGTTATTCCCCCGACGGGACGTTATAGCGTTAATCACCGAGGATTTACCAACGTTAGGATAACCTATGACACCAACAACAATAGAGCCCTTCACCTTCTTGTTGTTCGCATATGTTTTCAAAGCTTCCAGAAGTGCTTCAGCAGTGGCTGATTGGGTGAGTTTCTTGTTGAAAGACGACGAGTTCGTAGCACCAGGAGCGGCTCTCAGTGGGATGGTTGGGAAACTCGATTTCAACACATTCATCCATTGCTCTAGAACAGATGGAGGAATCAAATCGACTTTATTGAGAATGAGAATGAGACGTTTCCCTTGACTCTGCAGAACTGCTTGCTCGACTTTTCTCGATCTGGTTCCTTCAGGATCTCTAGCATCTAGGACATATAAAATGACATCTGAGGCATCCACAACAGTTTTGAAGATTTTGTCATAAGCTTTCCTTGACTTTTCTAATTCGGAAGCACCTTCTTCGTCTTCTTCAAGGTCGAAGTCAATGTCATAATCCACCACATCTAAGTCCTGAGAACGGTTCCCATCGGTATTCGAACCCTTCTTACCACCTTGGTACTCTGCAGCAGCTTGCTGAGCAGATTCGACCAATGCTGCCATCCCATCAACCTCCTCTTCGAGATCTTCCTGTGCGGGGACTGTTTGGCCCAATCTCACAGCCTCCTCTCTCGCTTGTATCTTCTTTTGTTTCTGCAATTTCTTCATTTCCAAATCTTGTAGTCTCTTAGCTTCAATTTCTTCCAAAATCTTAGCCTTATAAGGGAAACTGGCAGGGATACCAGGATCCTTCTTATTTTTGGACCTCCAAGTTGGATCGGTTTTAGATTGCTTTCTCTCCTTCTTACGCTGAGCGGTGGCCTTCTTTTTAATCCCCTCTCTCATACGAGTGGAGGTTCTCTTGGATGTACGCTTTCTAACTCTCATGATTGCTGAGTTAGTGTTGCTCTCCCGTTTACTGCAATAGAGTATACAAGCGATGACTTGAACAGACCAGTTCAATATGAAAGCTCATCGCAAATTTGATCGCTTTTTTTCCCGTAGTTTTCCTTTTCGAAGTTTTCCCAGAAAATTTTCATGTTCGTCGGTGACGATTTCATTGGCGTTATTGCATCGTACTCAAAATATATAAGAGGGTACCATATGTAGCCGACACTTTAAAGACCACTGTGAGAACCACGGTCCTGTAGCTTATTGAAGTCGGCCATAGAAAATGCAGGTTTAATGCCCCTTACAGGGCGTGTTGCTCCAGCCCTCTCTGAATGTGCTCTCTTGGCACTGCTCTCTCCTGTGCTAGGTCGTCCCTCCCGGTGGCCATTAAAATCGAACATACTTTTACTCCTAGAAGGGTAAGACGTAGGTTGTCTAAAAGAGTTTCCACCCTCGGATGACGGTCTATCGAAACGTCCTTCCTCGACTTCCGATAGCATTTCAAAAACTGTTGTTGTCGAATCTCTCCACCTCTTGACGTATCTGATAAATGATTCTATGGCTGCAGCAAACCTGGAGATATGAAGATTCCGCCATTTAGACTTGTTCGATTTTGACAGGTGGAAAACCACTGTACCAATTATGAACAGCGGTATTAGCAACTTGAACGATAATCCGAATATGCCAGAATTACTTGACCCATACGGATCGACAGTTCCCGATATAAAGGTTTTCCCAAATTCTTTTGCTTCTATTTTGCTCGGCACAACACCAACTCTAACGTTTTTATCCCCAAGTACAACTTGTCCTGAAGCATATAGCAGTATTCTCCCTAGCGTCCATGACAGCTCCGTATCGTTGATCCTATCCAAACTTTGAAACGTTGGATGATCTTCCTCTGGAACTGCCTCGCCAATTGACTTGGGCATTTCGAATCCCTCATGCAATACATTCAAAATCCAGTTACTCTTGAAGCAGGAATCGATGAGGAAGTCATCAGGAATTGAATTGTAGGCACCCTTTTTATTGTTTTCTAAGAGGTCTTTCCAGTCGCTGTTACAAAAGTTCTTCACGTTTTCGCTGAACTTCTCAAAATCATATGCACCTCCAAGTTTGAATATATCATTAGGAACGTACCAATACTCAGAGACACCAACAAATTTGTCTTTGGAGAAGTCAATTCGTGGAGTGTGGACACCATTGAAGAGACACGGTTTGTCCTTACAGGGTATATTTTTTAGAAGCAAAGGGTAAATCGATTTGGTACATTGATCAAAATCACCTAGACCGATTGCAGTGAAACTCATCTTCTTAAACTTAAACTCGTGCTTTGAACCCTTGGGCATACAGGGATCATAAAGTTTCCGGGTAGAAAAATCATCATCGTCGTAGCTGTTCGTATTTTCTGGCAGTGCGTTAACAAGCTGCGCCCAATACCTCTGCCTCGCTTGATTAGCTCCAAAGCCAAGCCAGGTGCTAACAAATATATCCCATTCTTGAACATCACCGTTAACACTCTTTAGATACACAGTGGCTATATCCTCTCTGTGTTTCTCCACCTCCTCTTCGTTACTTGGAACAAACGCAATTTGTGCTGAAGCACCACCCATGTCCATGAATCCAAAGGTAAAATGGTTGGAGCTTGATCTGTGGTAGTTGTTGAAATGGTCTGCCAAATAATTCAAGCTTAGCCATCCGTAAAGACCCTCTGTTTCCCCGTCAATCACCTCTATTTGAGAATCACAATCATTTATAAAAAATTTTGTAGATTTCTTGATCCCATCACATAAGTTCTTCAAAATAAGCTTGCGTTTCTTTTCCTTCAAGAGTCGCATACCCGCTGTAGCTTGAATAAATATTGGTGTGTTCTCAATTTTGTTTTTGGGAATAATATCTTGTGCAAACTTCAGTAATGGTTTGATGTGATGTGAGAATGCTTTGTTCGGTTTGTCTTCAAAAGATGATAATCCTGGATTGGTCTTCGATGTCCAATCTTTCGACTGCTCAATAGCAGGTACAGAGTGTAACTGGTCTTCTGATATAGTCGAGGAAAGTGGATTGACCCATCTGTAGACGTGTATTCTGGAACCAGAAGATCCCGCATCAATCACCACGCCATATTCGTAGTCGTCATTCTCTGGCGCAATCATAGAACGGATGACAGCTTAGACAGTACTTTTTGTGGAATTGAACAGCGAGAGAAGCGAGCGTATACACAGGTGAACTGTTTTCGTGACCGCTACTGCTTTCCGACTAGTCCCAGGTGCACGTTTATTTGTTTTGAGCATACTTTATTGGCTTTCTCGCTTTGGGCAACTTTTGGCAAATCGATGCGCTAACGCGTAAATAATCATCTTGTACGGATTTTTGAACGTACGAGCGAAGTGCAAACCACCGGGGTGTCTCGCAAGTACAAAGTCTCTGTCTGGGACGTTGCAGCACTATCTATTCCATTATTTAGTACTACATCAATGGATTAGATTTGGTATTAAGCAGTGACGGGTGCAGACTCATGGAAAGCAACGGTATTAGTTATTTCGCTGTTAATTGTTGTGGACAAGAGCCCCAATAAGTGATACAGCAGATTTTAAAAACAAAATTTAGATCAGAATTTGACACCGCACTTCGCCAACTAATTAGTGGACATATTTTCAGGTTCAAGAGACGAATGTTTGTGAAATAGCAACGTATATTACGTATTTACCATTGTATACAGTAAAGAAAAGCTACGATTAATTTTACCGCTGATATGAGTCTCGCGCAATCACTACTTACCTTGCAACACCTTTATTAAACGATAAGCTAGCTCTAATTACTCCTGAGATTGTTGAGACCGGTAGAATTTACAACCAAATTTAGAAAATACACGCTGAGAAAGCTAAAGCAGAGCTGTAAATAACATGCAATGCTGATTAGGTTGAGTACAATAAGCACACGAGGTGCTTGACATGTTAGACAGAGTGTTGCAATGTAGCCAGTGATTGTATAAAAGAAGTATTAATGGTAGAATCTATAGTTGATTCTGTTCACTGTACTCAGTGGTAGACACATAAGATACAGTACTATTTTACATACTTTCGTCTTTTATAGGTGAGAAGGTTTTTCACCTCATCGACAAACTCAGGATGTTTCCATTTTGGCTAATAGGTAACAAAGCGGTGATGTTGGCATTTTAAGCAATATCCCAACAATATCCCAACACCCATTTCGGCAAAGAGATTCTTCTACAATTTAGAGCGGAGTACTCTGTCCTCAAACTAGAGGACGCCGTGTTAGGTTTCATTGCTGTGACCAAGCACTGTGCGAAGCCAGCTGAAGAAACCATGAGGGTGGTTCAACAGTTTGATCGTATGATGAAACGAGCACCCCACCTCCTAGAAGCAGCTATCCATGTTACAACGGCCTCTTCTTCTACTCAGAAGCATCTACTAGATAAATTTGGGGAGCAAGAAGCGGTAAATGTGGCTAAAATCAGGGATTATATTATCTTACATGACTTTGATAATGTTAATTCACCTCACTCTTCTTCCGCTCTTGTCGCGAAGAAGAAGGTCACCTCGACTAATCCTCCTAGTCCCTGTCCCGAGTGTCAGGGAAATCACTGGCGGAGACACTGTCCAACGCTCAAGCGGCGGCACCCCGACGCGAAGTTACAGGTACCATCTGCTGAGAATGACCGGTTCGGCATGATTGCGTGTCTTGCCAAAGAACCTACCTCCAGCATCCAGAAGGAATGGATCATCGACAGCGGCTGTGACCATCACATGGCCTCTGACTTGAACGCGTTCACTAACATCACGTTCCAGGCCAAAGGCTCCGTTCACGGTGTTGGTGCTGCTGTACCAGTTGAAGGCCATGGACATGCCGAAGTCGAAAACGGCACGGTCTCCAACGTGGATTACGTACCATCACTTCCCACCAACCTGATCTCGGTTTCTCAAATGACCAAGAAAAATGGGGCTGCGATTGTCTTCACGGCAGATCGTGTGTACGCGATGAATCCCACACACCTCAACCTCAAAGCAGCCAAACCGATTGGCTTGGAAGTTGACGGCCTGTACCGCTACTCAAACCCCTCTCGTCGGGCGTTCTGGTCGATTGATGTAAGTGACACTCCAGGGTTCCAGCAACCCTCTCCTGCACCAGAGGAAGTGGTTCCTGGGAAACAGGACCTATGGCATTCACGCCTCGGGCACCCTGGCACTGCAATGTACCAGTCCATGGCTAAGACTCTTCACCTACCCGTACCTTCTGCAAAAGACACCCCTGTGTGTCCCACCTGTGCTATCGGGAAAGGGAAGATTCACAAGGGCCGACACATCAGCTCTGCCAGCACAGCTCCGCTACAGCTGATTCAAACAGACCTTTGTGGAGGGTTTAGATATAACGAGTGTGTAGACTCCAAGTACTTCCTAACTATTAGCGACAGCTACTCTCGTTACTACTCTGCCATCCCGCTGAAAAGCAAGGCTGACGCTACAAAGGCTCTCATCAACTGGATTATCGCCCAAGAAACGTTTTTCGATAGCCGTGGGGGCTACAAGGTGTGTGCAGTCCGTACAGACAACGGCGGTGAGTTCACCAATCATGTACTCCATGACTTCTTTGCCCAACGCGGCATTGATCATCAACTTACCGTCCCACACAGCAGCTACCAGAACGGCGCTGTAGAACGTGCCCACCGGACCTTGCAGGAGCGCGTCCGCTGCCTGCTCCTCCACGGAAGGGTACCACCGTTCCTATGGTCTGAGGCACTTCGTTGTGCGGTTTATCTTCTTAACCGCTCACCGGTACTCCACAAGCGGAACCTGATTCCATATCAGCGTTGGCACACAGATGCTCCTCGTTCAATGGACCTGTCACACCTCCAGGTCTTTGGCTGCCTGGCGTATGCTACGCTACCTCCAGTGCTTCGCGACGGTAAGCTTCCCCCCACATCCATCTCTGGTGTGATGGTTGGATACGACCCCGACCATCGTGGCTACCGTATCTACCATCCCGCTACGAACAAGACGTACGTCTCGACTCAGGTTCAGTTTGATGAGTCGCAGTACCCTCTTGCCAACACGTCTGCCAGTGCACAAGCGTACGATTTCGCCACTAGTGCTCCCCACGGCCTTCCTGCACATCCTGCAACATCCTGCTCGTCAGTTTCACCTCCGGGTTCTACTGCTCCCGCGCCGGTGCAACTGCCAACCTTCTCAACCTCGGCGATACCTCCCTCGGTATCATCCTCTTCTGCCACCGCAGAATCAATCAACACTCCTGACGGCTCTCCAAGGGTGTCCTCCTCTGCCACCGCAGAATCTCCACGTCCTTCTAATGGCTCCCCAAGGGCCTCCTCCTCTTCCGGCACGACCCGTTCGTCAGACTCTCCTAGCGTTGCTTCGGAAAGCTCCGAGCCGTCTGATTCGACTCGTTCGTCAGACATGTCTAGGGTCACTTCCACGTTCTGGGGCAGCCCTTCCTCCGAACACTCTGAATACGTCCCCTCCAGTCCTCCGACTGGCTCGGCCGCGTCTTTCTCTGCAGACGCGCCTTCTTCTCCACCTGCTTCGGACACATTAATGCCTGACTATGTGCCTACTGACACTGAGCTTATCCTCAGCAGCCAAGAACGCCTTCAGCAAGGTCAAACACAGCTGGTCCAGGCTAACGCACGCCTTACCGCGAATCAACAGCAGACACTCGACCTGAGCCAACGTGCTAATGCGGCCTTGGTGACTGAAGTTGCCCAGCTGCGCGCAGAACTCCAGTCTCTTGCTCAGCAAAGAGAACAGCAGCTCCAGCTTGAAGCGCACAGAGAGCAGCAGTTCCAGCTTGAAGAGCTAACTCCGCACACTCTATCGGAGGTTAACACACCTACAGTTTCTTCAACGTCTCCCATCATTGAGACCCCTGGGTCTAGTTCTCAGAACGTCAGTCGTGCCGCACGTCAAGCCCTTCTTCCCCCAACCAGCTCTCCATCTTCTCCGTCCTCAGATACATACTCTGATATTCGGCTCCTTGGTTACGACTCCACACCGGCGCCCCAGACTGGTGCGCGTGATACGATCAAGCGGTTTCGCTCCCCTACTCCGACCAAGTCTTCCCCAACCGTGTCTGTCACTGCACCTGAGACGTGCACCACGCTGGTTGTGGGCAAGACCTATTACTCCTCGCCGTCCCGTCCTGGTAAACGTACGTGTCTTCCTCAATCCAAATTCTCTGATGCTCCTCCTAGCAGCGCTACCAAATTGCTAGAAGCCAGTGATTCCCTGCACGATGGTGTTGTAACAGATCAATACGCTGTCGGTAACACACCGATTCCGGCTTATGGCTTGGAAGGCACCATGGTTCCTTTTGGCGATACTACAGAACACCACAGTTTCCTACTTCAGGGAGTGTGTGATGAGAACTCAACTCAGGAAAACCCGGTAACTACCGCCTTGGCCGTACAAGCGTACGATGGGACTCTCCCAAAAACCTTCAACCAGGCATGCAACTCCCCACATAAGAACGAGTGGTATGCTGCCTGTGACAGAGAATTCTGGGCGCTCTACGACACCAAAACGTTTGAGCTTGTTGACCTACCGCCGAACAGACGGGCCATCCCGACCAAGTGGGTCTTTTCTGTCAAGGACTCAGGTCTGTTCAAAGCAAGGCTAGTGGTCCAAGGCTTTCGGCAAACAGCTGGTATTGACTACCACGAAACGTTTGCCCCCGTCATCCGGTACGAGTCTGTGAGACTGTTCCTGGCGATCGCTGCACGCTACAACATGTCCATTCACCAAATGGATGTAGTGACCGCATTCTTGAATTCTCCAATTGACACCGAAATTTATGTGAAACAAGCTCCCGGGTTCAACCTGGATGAAACGAAGGTATGGAAGCTGAACAGTGCTCTGTATGGATTGAAGCAATCACCACTGCTCTGGAACGAGCATATTAAGAGTACCCTGCGTAATGTCGGTTTCATCCAACATCCAGCCGAGTTCGGTCTGTATTACCGTATGACAGGAACACGGCTGTGTCTGCTCGCCTTATACGTAGATGACTTGCTAATTGCCAGCCCATCGGATAAGGAAATCAACAAAATTAAGGCCTATCTATCCTCTGTGTACAGAATGAAAGACCTGGGGCATATCCAAAAATTTCTGGGTATGAATATCAAACAATCCCCAGGAATGATCAGCCTCAGTCTCCATGACTACATTGAGAAAAAGGTCAGGGAACTGGGATACAAGGATCTGAAGCCAACGCACACGCCACTCCAAACCCATGGTCGATATGAGGAAGCATCTCCAAAGATATCCAACATTACAGAATATCAGCGATTGATTGGCACACTACTCTTTGTTGCCAACACAGGCAGGCCAGACGTAGCTTTCTCTGTCTCGTACCTCTCCAGCTTCCTCAAAGATCCTCGTGAAGTCCACTTGCTCGGGGCCAAACGGGTCCTCGCCTACTTGGACTCCACCAAAGACCAGTCCATTGTATACCAAAATGACAATAAATCTAGGTTTGACATCTACACCGATGCATCCTATGCTGACACCCCAGAGGCAAAATCCACCTATGGATATGTTCTAAAATACGCCGACGGATCTGTATCCTGGGCCTCCAGAAAAATTCCTTGTGTTGTCCTGTCAACCACTGAAGCTGAATACGTGGCAGCTAACGAGAGTATCAAAGAAACCATCTGGCTAGACGAGATACTCAAGTGCCTGAAGATTCCGAAGGACGCACACAATTTGTACGTGGACAACGAGTCTGCCCTGGAATCATTGAAACACCCAGTGTTCCACAGCAAAACAAAACACATTCGCGTCCGTTATCACTTTATTCGGGAAAACGTCAAAGGAAATGTTGTTATACCATCGTATATCAACACGAAGAAACAACAAGCCGACATATGTACAAAGATCCTAGCTCGCCCTGACTTTGACCGCCTAAAGGCGTTATTGTACGGGACAACGCCTCACTCCTGATGTAACCAATATTGGTTAAGGGAGTGTGTTGGGATATTGTTGGGATATTGCTTAAAATGCCAACATCATTGCTTTGTTACCTATTAGCCAAAATGGAAACATCCTGAGTTTGTCGATGAGGTGAAAAACCTTCTCACCTATAAAAGACGAACGTATGTAAAATAGTACTGTATATTACGTATCTACCACTGAGTACAGTGAACAAAATTTACTATGGATTCTACCCTTAATACTTCCTTTATACAATCACTGGCTACACTGCAACAATATAAACAGACCATTTTTAGAGCTCACTTCAAAAAGGAACTGTTCCAAAAAGAAAGTAGCTCGAGTTCAAACCGCTCAATACAATTCAGTTAAAAAAACAAATTCAAATTTTTAAAAAATAATGATATAAACCAATAATAAAACATATAATATTTACTTTCTTTTGCACACACAATTCAAGAGATATAAAATAATTTAAATTTAATAAACTAATTTTTGAAATCACGGGATAAAACAAAACTCTATACATTGAAAATTAAAAACTTTATCACTTTTTTTTGATTTTTATGCTAATCATAATATAGTCGTTTCACACGAAATATTTGAAAATGGTGCACATCAAATAAACTAAATGAGATACGTGAGAGTTCTGAACAGATATACGGTTAATTATATTCTTACCTATCATCATGCTCTTGTTGAGATGTGACATTAAAATATGATCCTGTTGAGATGTGGAATCAGAATATGATCATCTCATACGGGCCTTTGGGTTGTTATAATCCAATAGGCATATCTGATGCTTCATAGAGTGACGTATCCGTTACTAATACATCAGATATTCCCACAGAAGGATTTCTAGAATTTAACAGATCCCATACGGACTATTCTACAAGAAACGATTTTATGCAAAGGGTTGTTGTCGAAAAAATTTTCTTGTAGCTTTACACAACACTTTATGTAGACTTGAGGAGCCTGCAATTGACGGCTGCAGGGACCCTACTGGTTTATACAACTGCAGTTAGTTGGAACCGTTGGACTGTTCTAACCTCACAGGCGTATCTGTCGATCTACCATCACCAGATAGAAGGACTATTGGAATATAACAGATAGATTATGAACGTTGTGCAGATGCAAACAAATATCTTGAACTTGGAAAGAGGAGCCATAATAACAATTTAAGATCGCACCTTCCAAATCCTCCAAATCGTAATATTTTGAGAGGTTTTTATGGTACTTGAATTCAGAGTTTATATCCTATTGATTGAAAGCTGGCAACTCATTAAGCATCAATTATAAAGAACTATCTTGTTATTATACTGTCGACAACAAGGTCGTAACCATCAGCACTTCTCTTGGGTTTCAATGTACTACTACTGCCGCAGATAATAATATATGCTACTTTTCGGTAGGAATGGAGTAGTAAAGTCTGGATTTTTATATTTTTACTTTCTTTATTTTGAAGAAACCGGCAATTCTCCAGAGACTGAACGTGGTTTTTGCTTAGTGAACTCCTGTAGCTCTGGTAACATGAAAGAGCCCTAAAGCTTTTACATTTAAAACAAGAGTAAACAAGAGGCGGGTGGGAGCTTGATTTTGAGTTTATTTTTACTCGAAACAATGAATTCAGGAATTTTCCTTGTCCAATATCGTTCTATTTCAGTTCCGGATAAGGGATTCGTTTTGCCAAAGCATAATAAGAGGGATGGGTACGTGTAGAGAAAATTATGAGTAGTATTAGAGAGTTTTGGCTGCCGAACTGTTTTTTTTGGAGGAACCTAAAGAGCTGCTATTGTTACTTCATTATTTTTTTATATACCACTCAAATATTTCTGATAAATGTTGGTAAGAGCTTTTTAACAGCGGAATATTCAAGTATTCTAGACAAGTATATATTCTTATCTGAAGATGATTCAAACACCTGGGTGACAGATAAACAAAGGAGATGTTTGTGGAGAACAAAATGTCAGATATTTTGTGCCAAACAAAATCACCTCAACTGGTGGTTCACAGGTTACACATTATACCGACTGAACACTTTACGGTGACATATTTTTTTGAATATAGTAGCATTAGGATAATAGAATGTTTGCCTTCTCAGTAAATGTTCAACCCACTCAAGGAATTATTTGTGTGAATGTAAAACGCGGCCGTCCCCACATAAGGGACTTCAGACGCATTACTATAGAGACTGGAGTATTATGCAATTACCATAACACCAAAATGCATAGGAGATCCTATTTGTTAAATAGCGTGGCAATCACCGTGGCTTTCCATGTAGTAGAATATGTTACAAGAATTTAGTTCACTTTACCTTTAGTTATTCTCGTTATATAAGTATTTGGGTCTATGAGCTTTTCAAACAGAAAGATCAGTTCATTTGTCATAGCTGGAGTTAGTTTTATACAAGGCTGTTACAGATTCAAGAGTTTGATTGCTATATATCATGCGACAGCACAATCCTTACTGTGTTATCTTTGTGCCACGATATTCTTGTTTTATACGGCTATGTCATGAGTCGTATATTTCTTCTATTGCTTGACTATGCAATTAGTAATGTATTACTTTACATTGCATGTATCTTACCATCTATCGGGTAGTCAGTTTAAGCCTATGATAACATCGCATCCCCGTTATTTTCTACATCCAACACCATTCACATGTGGAGTCCAAATTCTCAGGAACATATTAAAACTTGCAAGGTATCTGCTTTGATAACTTTTCAATATAATCTCTAAACTCCGAGTCTCCCAACAGCAATAACACAAAGCATGGAGGGTGCCTGATTAACAAAGCTCGGACGCTCCAACACTTTAAAACTAACTGCAATCAAGCTCTGAATACAAGCATTAAACGTAAAGGCAAGAAACAAGATTTTTGACTTTTCCCAAAGTTTTTTTTGTGAATAAGAGCGGATAAACTTAAAGTTTCAATTTTATCTTTTTTGGTTGCTCCCCGTAAAACTTTAAAGCATATCCTGAAAGTGTGATTAAAAACATTCAGAGAGCGGCGACGAACCGAAAGGAAAACCAACGAATGCATATCCAAACACCTGCGCTGCACTAGTATTGACGCAAGATTAAAGACTTGATTGAAAATAGCTCGGATATAGTAGCAAAGGGTCCGGAAAAGTACATCTCGGGAAATAAATCCATCAAAGTGGAAAACTGTTGGGGCCTTTAAACCAATTCCAGTAAAGTTTCTCGAAGATCTTCGTCATAAACACACCGTCAAACTTCGAAGTTAATGGCTTCAGAGCCTCCACCGTTCAGACCCTTTCATCCTTTCTATAGTAACTAAATAACAACAACGTTTCTTTTACCAAGCTCCAGTGTCCTGAAATGTTTTACTCAACTCCAATCTTCCCTTCCCAGGAGCCAATATGTACGTAAATCGGAACCAATAGATACCAAATCACGATGACAGACGATGTGCGGGCTAGTTGTGTTTCATCATGTTTGTATTCAAAGCCTTCTACTGCTTTTCGCACTCAAGAATGAAAAGTGAGATAAAACACCGTCTCATTCGTGAAAGAACGGTTCCGGCGACGCTACCCTTTCCTACTGTTTACGGATATGTTTCGAATGATACCGTATGAAATCTTTTCCTCGGATCATTCTTTTTGTCGCCGGTTGCTTCATTAAATGCACCAATCAACCACCCATAAAGTTACAGCCGAAAATTTGAATTGGCCTATACAAGAACTCTACCGACTGGGATTTTGGCGAAAGAGAAGACGCAGACCTCCTGGTCTGGTCTTTTCAGTTTTCAACAAATTGAAGCCGTCAAATGTGAGAAGATGAATGCTTTCCGCTTTTTGTTTGCCGTTCTCATTAAAATTTTTCCGTCTTCGAACTATGTTTTAAGTTCAACTTTATTTACACCGAAGTTTCTCAAAGCACATATCAGCAATTAAAACTTCTATTACACTCGGACAACAAAGTAACGACGCAAAGTAACAGCGCTGTTCTGAGGATTGCTGTAGATGGCGACACCGAAGCCTTCCACTTCCGCAGTCGATGTTCCACTGTTTTTCTTTTTAACATAAGGAGACCAACGAACAATCATAATAAGGAGGTAACATTATCCCAGTCACACTAGTGATACGGGTGAAACAGTTACCGAATATGAAACGTTTAATCAAAACTGCAGACAAAAATGTCATTGCTTTAGGCACAAGCTGGGTGTCGTTCAGTTAGCGAACGTAAAAAGCACTGCCTGCATATAGAACGCGTGGAAAGGCAACAATGGAACTAGGGTTTGTTAGGTGGAGGAAATGGCGGGACAAAAGGTTAAACAGCAACCATATCCATTGAACAGAGAGGGGTTAGTGCGGCATTACATTTCAATTTCGACCCTACGAACAACCGCATTTAGCTTACTCATCCAACAAGATAAGGCGAATGTTTACATTATTTCTCTGATTGTTTCAACAATATTGCTCCATGGTTCAAAGCTTTACTGTAATTCCAAGGACTATTCCGGGTGTACCGCACCTATAGCAATTTGGTTATTGGTTGCTGTGAATACTATCTTCCCCATTTGGCCATATTTTTGAAGTGGAATTTCTCATAGAAAGATGACGTGGTTAACTGTTCAATTTAGGAACTAATTGCTGACAATTCGGAAACTACCAAATTTCATATCTGTGGTCATCCGCTGCCTTCTGAAAGCTGAAGTTGTTCTGAAAATTGATTAGCAGAATGTTAAAAGCGAAGTTTGATATCATGAGAAAAGAATACTGCTGTTTTTTCGAGCAAAATCGTGTCAATATCTTCTGGCTCAATGGAATCACCATGCCATAAATTTGCTGAACCGTCGGTGTTTCAATACTGCTTGGTGGATATCCTGCAACGGGATTGGTACACGTTCGGTGGTTTGTCCATCGTTCCTTTTCCTCCAAAACTGGTAAAAGGCTGCTCGAGCGTTACTATCCTTTCTGTGATTAGTATAGGCTCAGTCTTTACTTTGAATACTTTCCGTTGATCACTAGAAGGTCTATTAACTCCAACGTGTAGTTTCTTTTTGTTTGATTTTAGAGCATTATTTTGAATAACCAACAATCAAGACTGGATTAAACTGGGATCCAAAATCCAGATCTGATCTGTTTTTGTGCGTCACAGAGTTTAACCCGCAGCTACAGTCCATGTGTTCGTCTCTCTTTCTTTCTTTACCCTGTTTCTCTTTGTCTTTCACTCCTTCTCCTCGATTTGCATAGGCTAGAGCTAGTCGAGATACGCTCAGTTGTGTGTTAATCGTAGAGACACCTTTTCGCCAAATCACAATACTCCAATATGGTACAACTCCCATGATGATCTAATGAGTGCGTTCGTGAATGCCACTACTTTTCCGTTGGTTCTTTCTCACCTCATTTTGTTAATCAACTGAGAGGATGGAGAAGGAAAAAATCGATTGGATGGGCTAGGGAAGTGTTTTACGCCGTACAGCCAAGTACATAACAGTGCAGTAAAATAGTGGCACACAATAATTTTTTGTCTGACTAGTCTCTACTCTGCGAACTGCACTATGAATCGCCAAGACAGCCCACAAGTGCGTGCATTCCTTACATGATAGCCCCAAGCAATTTTTTGCTCTTTTTGAAAATGACCTACAGAGAACGATTCCTGACTTTTACCCGAATGCGCAAGAATATTCTACATACTTTCAGCAAGGTTACTTCGCGATGGAGTACAGTGTCGTGGAACCTCTGGGAATATCGACATGTACCAGCCTACTCTTGACAGAATATGGAGGTCGTTCGTTTGTTAACCAAGGGGCCACTGTAGAAAAGGTCAGTAATACAGTCAGATCCCAGTAGTATGGCGAAGAAAGAGGTGCAATTAGTGTCGACAAGAGGTCAATTGCCAAGACGATCGATACATTATCTCCCATTCTTCCATTTGTTTTCTGTTCTTCCACTCCCAGTTACTTTTCTTAGGGTGACTTAATTTGAATCTAAACCGATCCTACCTTTGCGGATTTCTTGCAAAAGAGAAAAATGAACAAACCGGTACATTTTGCTCGCACTCCATCATACCATTACTGCCAAAGGGATAGAGTACAAGCTACAAAACTACAATCTACAGTCATGATAGTGAAATGAACAAAAGCTACGCTTGGGGGTGATTATGTGAACTTTTCCTCGAGCGAAAAGATTTTTTAATTCAGCGGTAGTCAAGTTGCAAGAGAATGTCTTCTCTTCTGTCACTTTATAGAGGCCCTCAGAAAAAAGAGAGGAGAAGACAGACAGGTGGGAAGAGAAATCGGTGGGAAGAGAAATCGGTGGGAAGAGAAATCGGTGGGAAGAGAAATCGGTGGGAAGAAAAACCGGTGACACGAACAAAAGACCCATGTGCAGCTTCGTCTTTTTCGTTTTTTTGTTCACTACACTTTTGTTTGAAGTATGGAAGAAGCAAGAACCGGAAGGAAAAAGAAGAAACAAAGAACAAATGTAGTTGCGTTCTTTCTTTCTACAGCCATTTGTGAGCGTTGTCACTGTTGTCACTGTTGTTGTCGTTTGTTATTTTCCTCAAGAAAATTTTTTTTATCTCTCTCTTTTCAAGTGACTTCTCTGCAAAAAGCTGTAGTTGTTGAACGAGGGACGTAAAACCGAAGAAGCGGGTGTTATTGTTCGCGGCGTTCCTGAAGGAACTTCTAACCATTGTAAACTATGAATGTGCTCCCCTGCAGAGCAAAAAAACAACAACATGGCTAACAATGTTAAGGGCAGAGTAATTGTTGTTGCTCTTGCAGTTACTGCCTGTGTCCCGTATTTAGAGGTTCTCTTCCGTTTCCAGTGGTCTAGGCAAAAAGGTGAACAAGGTTTTGAGGTCAGACCCAAAACAATATCAGAACGGAAATAAAAGCTAATATCAAAGGAGGGAGGTTCACATGCTTACAGGTCATGGACAAGCGAAGTAGGCTCGGCAGTTGTACTCCGTCAACTCCTCTCCGGGTCAGAAAGTGATGCAGGAAAGGAGAGAAAATAGGATTTTTTTTCTTTTTCTTTTCGATAATTAGAGGTCAAAGACACATTTAGCAGACGAGTCAAACTGTGGTGCAAACGATACTGCTACTGCCTAAACCCGGGGGAGGTCCAGTATGTCCATTCGAAGTGCATTGTGACCGTAGAGAAAGAGAGAACGTAAGAAAAAATGGCGGAGAAATAATTGAATTCCCGGCCCCTCACATGCGCCTGGAATGCAAGAGTGTATTCAATACACACACACACGCACACATGGAAAGCGGCATCTGGAGGTACTTTCACCAGAAGATTCAACTTAAGTACCAAGCGTATTAAATTTGACTCTTTAGCCTCTCCGGTTTTTGTTAGTTCTATTTCCTTACTTGAAGGCTAGGAGCTTATAGAGGACTGAATCAGATAGGTTATTGGAGACTTAAGGGCACGCGAACAGAGATCAGGTTTTGGCGGTTTTAGGTTTAAAAAAAGTCTTTTCTCTTTTTTCTTTGGTATTTCCCCCTTTCTTTTGGTTATCGCAGTATCAAACACTATTTCTAGCCATAAAGGGGAAAGAAACAAACAATTGCTTACGTGGAATAGAGTTGGATGCCTGAGATGAGAGAGAGAGAGAATGCGTACATAGGGATACCATAGGAACAGGTTTCGAGTTTTAAGATTCGTGTGACTCAAACGAAACGGACAGTTAGATGTGGCCCGCACAAACTATACTAACAGATAATAAATTTTAAAGAACTTACTGACAAAGGAACCCCCCCCCCCCTTACGCACACACAATTGGAGGTAAAGGGGTCATTATTAAATGTGCATTTGTTCCTGCAGTTCCTTTGTCATACCGTCTTTCTCTCCGTCTCTCTCCGTCTCTCTCCGTCTTTTCTTCAATAGAGGTAGCGCAGATAAGAATCTTAGAGGTAACGAAAGTGTAGTGAAAGCCAAGAACTGTGAAGTGATGCAGAGACAGAGAGAGAAAAGGGAAAAAAAAAAAGAAGAAGAGTCTTAATAGGAGAAGAGGACATTTTTTGCTTATTTTTTGTCCATACTTCCGCTTCTCTCTGTGGCTCTATTACGTCCGTATATGGCCTATTTGGGACATGCATTGCTTATTTTCCTGGACCGAACGGAGGTTATTGCAAGTAAGAATAGGGTTCCCTGTACGGGATTGCAGAGCGGTACGAAGAATTGTTACAGATTGGGGAAGGAGACTGAAGTAAGGCAAAGAAAAGAAAAAAACAATACCAGACAGAAAAACGGCACCCATCTGGTGTGCGGTCTTCCGCATCACGGATTTATTGTTCTGGCCATACTTTTGGTATCCGATTACTATTAATAATAGTAGCGATGGTTTGGTTTTTGTTTACCTCGACAAAATCCGGAATAATACGCACCACGCTACACGCCAATATTTTAAAGTTTTTTTACTAAATTTGCGCTTGTTTACGCATTTTTTTGTTCCATTCCCACTGTAAAATGGTCGGTACCTCTAGAATACCGCTTTTCCTGTTATATCCATCAATCCTTTGCTCTTGTTCCCCTCTTTTAAAAGAAACAAAACAAAAATTGGAAAAAAAAAGTAAATTCTGGTTGTTCTACGTACATTCTCTGAGGAATTTTTGACTTTCTCTTTGAAGAGGGGCACAGCGGAAAACGGAGAAAGCTCAACAGAAGATAGACACACGGATTAAACAAAGGGATAGAGAGAGTGAAAGGGAGAAAGAGCACGCCGAGGTGAGGAGCAGACTGCACAGAACGAAGGAAGGAAGATGAAATGAAAAAAAACAACTAGAAAAACTAAAAAAGAAAAGGCCTGTTGGCAGAAGTTTGTCCGGCAATGACGAAGTCAAGGCAAGAACAAAAACAACAACTAAAACCTTGAATGAGAAATAAGAAATGACTGTTAGGAGAGAGAGAAGAAAGAGGAGGGGGAGATCCGAAGTAAAAAGAAAGGTTTATGCTATGTGCCAAAAACTTTGAACCATTTCCGCTTCTCTATTTAAATTGGGCCTTCTTGCTGTAACATCTTTTGTCCGTTGACATCTTGATATAACTACATTATCGTTGGCTGTTTATCTTGAAAAAGTTGCCAGTTTCTTTCATATCCTTTGTTTTCCTTTTCCCTGTTCCCAGTCGCTCTCTCTCTTTCTTTCCCTCTTGATCATCCTCTTACGTCCGTACCAAGCATCCCGTTTTTTCAAGAAAGTTTTGAAGATTGAGGAAACCACACATAACTTTTTTACTTTCGTCAACTCTTTGAAGGGCTGCAGAGAAAGGAAAGAGAGAAAGAAGTTAAAAGAAGGTGAGACGGAAATACGGAGAGATTATCATCAACTGAAACGTACTCCCAGTTCGCCCTCATATTCAAGAATTCTGTTAATTATTTTTTTTCTTTCTTTGAATTCTTTGAATTCTCTTCAACCTCTTTTTAATTTTTTTGCTTTCCTGGATATCTACACATTTGTACATGAGGCCTTTCCTATAGCATCGCACAGCCGTTTTAAAATAAGCTTAGTGGTGGTTCAAGTGTAGTGATTAAGAAACACCTACGCCAAAAGAGGAGGAAAACAGGATTACCGCAGTTGTATAATTAGAGAATAGATAGAAGGGATCATTGCTTTTAACGTCCGCGGGTCAAACGCCAGAGATCGTACAAACGCTCTGGTAAAAATTGAGAAGGAAAAAAGAAAATACACATACACATAGTGGTTGAGAACCATTTTGGGGATGGATATCGAACCTACATTCAAAGGGTACCTCGACGATGAACAGGATGCATTGCTCTTACTACAAGCAATTTTCGATGGGAAACTGAAACACATTCCTCGCAGACCGTATGAGATTGAAAGACCTTACCTCATCGCTTCCGGCAACGTCTTTGTGTTCATTGAGGAGATTTCAGGAATTAAGAGATGGACGGATGGCGTCTCGTGGTCCCCATCGAGAATTGCAGGGAAGTTTTTGATATACAAGGAAGTTGATAAAAGTACGATGCATTTTACACTCACAAACTCTGGATCGGAGGGAGCGAAGAAAAAACATTTATCGAAACTCAAATTGCCGCCACTACTATCCAAGAATACGATGGCCCATCCATCCAATGAGAATCGCTTTGTGGAACCGGTGAGCACCACGGAGGTCGGCCCCACGCCGATGAATGGCGACGTTTCACAACAGATGTCCAAAAATAGGACAGTTAATCTCGTACAACCTCGGAAATACGCGGGCCTTATAAAGAAAACAATATCCGTTAGTATGAAACGTGCCAATTTGAATTCACATGAGAATTTCCATATAGTGTCCTACTACACGCTAAATGATGTCAAACAGAACAGATTGGTGACTGTAAAGGACTCGCCGATGTTCAGAGACGTCGCGCCAATACCTGCGCTGATTGATGCCATGGAAAGCACTACTCTTGGAAATGTGAAGGGCCATCCTGCTAAGACCGGCCCCCATGCAGGGGCATTTGATGAGGAGTCTCCGGTTAAGCGCCATCATACAGTAAATACAACGAGCAGAATAACGGACGCACTATCTTCCACATTACAGCTCCAGTACCGCCCACAGTTTGTTAACCAGGTGAACCACTATGGGAAGGATATGATCATACCTGCAACGACAGAGCTCCCCAACCGAGCGGATACCCATGGTTATGCTGACAACACTGCACCGACAAACAACAATCCAGGTTTGCATAGTGGAGCGAACAGCTCGAACAGCTCTGGTATGGTTGCTGGAATGAACCAACAAATGAAGAATGAAGATATGACAACCACCGATCCAACGAGTCGAGCTATAAATGCATCTTACAGGTTGCAACAGCCATCCAATGCACAAGCACCAATATACCCGGTATCATCGAACAACTACAATAGTGCAAGTAACGTGCCACTCACTTCTACTGCTCCGTACAACTACCTCAAGAGTGCACAATATTACCCAGCTGAGTATGGCCAGGTTCCACCAGTACCGCAACAAAGCTCACCTCCGCAACAACGACCACCACAGTCCCATCAACAGTTATCGACGCCTTCCATGAACACGTTCCCATACTATCAATCTGCATCAGCACCCTACGTTGGCTACAACGAACAGAATACAGCAGCAGCTATGGGTGTGCCGTACTATCAAACTGACCAAAATAACGGACAGAACGCCGTTAACACATCCGTTCAGACTCAACAAATGAATATGTCGCATGCTGGAAATGCGTATCCAACGTATCCAATAAGCAGTAACCCCCCTTATTACGCAAACAATTTGGGCTACAACAGAGTGAATTCGCGTGCACCGATGGCAAATGATACTTCGATGGTCCCAACCCCGTTAAGCATGAGCAACAAGAATCTTTCGGGTAGTAGTGCGGGCGGGTCGCTCATTGGTAGCTACAGTGCTGGGCTTTCACAGCAACCACAACAGTCGTACGAATCATTGCTAAAGCAACAAGCAAGTCAAGTACCATACCAGTACATACCACAACAAAAGCATATGAACCACAATCCAAAGCTCGGTGGTTACGGTTCCCAAACACCACTAGTTCCCAACATATATCCTTACCAAGGGCAACAACAGCAACCGCAGCAGCAACAACCACAGCAATATCATTTACAGGAACAGTGTCAGAACCGTGGCCAAGATCAGATATTACCTCCATCCCAAAATCAGAGGGAAGTAAACAACCACACCTCAACGCAGACCTAAGGTCGCATTAATTCAGTCAGACCCTGGCTTTTGCTCTTCATACACCCCAGACAGTTTTACAAATTGCTTAATTATCTGTACTCTCTTTTGAAAGGGTACTAATTATTACTTTTGATGCTGACGATCACGCTTGCTCAAGAGTAGTATATAATACAGGGCTAGTATCGGGGTGCCCCGTAGGTATCAACAGGGCGCCGTGGCATGTCAAAAAAAAGAGTGTAAATATGAATAGTAATCATTATATTATAGTATATATGGACATGTTTTAAGGTGGGAGTTGTAAGAATCACCTACGAATATTATGAACTTTGACACGCGCTCGAGCCGGAAATCGAGCTACACCAGTGGAAGCTCTGCTATCCTTTAATTACGCTTCAAGCTGTGCTATTGTCCTGCTACACCCTTCTTTAAAAATCAATAAAAAAATCATCAGAGCGATGACTTTGAGATTAGTAATAGCTCGAAGCTCAAAGTATATATGCAGTTATGAACGAAACGTACAGAGATCACAGTGAGATCACTTGAGATTACACCAAAAGATCACCCTTCCATTGAAATCGAACATACTTAACATGAGTTTTGATGAAACTACTCAGGAAGATGGGGAGGAGGAGCAGGCCGTAGCTGCTGTCTCGCTTGCTCAAGTAAAACACATTATTCTCATATTGTCAGGTAAAGGTGGGGTGGGCAAGAGCTCAGTAACCATTCAGACGGCACTATCCCTGTGCATAATGGGCTACAAAGTCGGTGTACTCGACATTGATTTAACGGGCCCCTCACTACCTCGGATGTTTGGACTAGAGGGCAAATCTATCTTTCAAGGTGCGGATGGTTGGATGCCCGTTAAAGTGGATACTAATGCTGAAGCATCTCTGAGCGTGATGTCTCTAGGGTTTTTGCTTGGTGACAGAGGCAACAGTGTGGTTTGGAGGGGTCCCAAAAAGACAGCTATGATAAAGCAGTTTATTAAAGACGTTTATTGGGGTGAGTTAGACTATTTACTGATTGATACGCCTCCTGGGACATCCGACGAACATATCTCGATTGCAGAAAATCTACGTTATGCCGAGCCCGATGGGGCTCTCGTCGTAACAACACCGCAGAGTGTTGCAACTTCTGATGTCAAAAAGGAGCTGAATTTCTGTAAGAAGGTGAACCTAAATGTCTTGGGTATCATTGAGAACATGTCTGGTTTTATCTGCCCGTACTGTGCAGAATGTACGAACATATTTTCAAGTGGTGGGGGAGAAAGACTAGCAAAAGAGTTTGAGGTGCCTTACTTGGGGAACATCCCGATAGACCCCAAGTTTGTGGAACTAATTGAAAACCAAAAGACAGAAGAAAAGACCTTAACTGAACTGTATGAGGCGTCACCAATATACCAAATTTTCAAGGATATAATGCAAAGAGTTTTGGACCAAAAGCATCCTGGACGTATGAGTTAAGACAGAAGTATAACTCTAATGGGCAGATAATACGTCATCCAAATCCGAAGCCCGAAATTTTAGTATAACCGTTAGATAGAATTCTTACTTAACTTTGGGACATTCAGATTGAAGCCACCATCACACGTCACATTATCTAGAGTGGTGTATGGCGATGCAGGTGTTCGTACTGGTGAAAAAATTGACACTAGGTGTCCATTTACAGAACTGTCTCGGTCCCGTTGCGACTTTAAAGTCAAATCCGGTGTCTTGCTAGTCGTAGTCAATGGAGGAGCCTGTTCTATTTCATCCTCCATAGATATAGATAGTGCATCTTGCGATGTACGAAGAGTCTCTGGAAATTTCAGTTGAAGAACCGAAAACAGTGTTGGGTACCGTTTTTTGCTAAATTCGTCCATCATAATGTATGTAGCTGGATCATTGCACTGCTCTCTGTATGAATTCGCGGCAACAATACTGTCCAACACAAGGTCTGACGATTTGTTCAGTAGTTCAAACTGTTCGTCTAACTTCTCCATTCGAGTTTCCATAGAATCCAGCGTTTTGCAAAAATGTTTGTATCGTTGGTTCTTATCTCGTAGCTTGAGTGTCTTGCTGTATGAGTGTTTGATCTTCTTGTGCGAGCTTTTCAACTTCAATTCTAGCACTTCTATCTGTTTTATCTCTTCATCAATATCTTTATCAAGGACTTTAAACACCGCCATAGTATCATCCTGAACTTGTGTTAGCTCCGCTTCAACCTGTCTGAAAATCGATCCATAGGTAGTCCTATCGCTCGATAATGGCGGTGCCAACTTCTTGTATTCAGCATAAGCAAAGCTCTTATCGATGGAAACAAAACTAGATTTGCTCTTCATTGGTACTGGTGTCCCTTGCCTCCCTGCATAGCATAGACCCGGACTGCGACAGCAACAAAAGCAATAAGTTGGGTGTTGGGGCCCTATAAGTCAAGTTTTAACTTAAACAAATTTCGTTCAAATTCTGAAATTTCAACGCCGCTTACAACGCACAGTGGGGCATAAACGTGGAAGAACAATCGGACCAGCAACTCAGAGGGATTCCGTGATGATCCAGCGTTCCTAATGTCTTCGATTCTCACGTCAATTAGCGGTATCTTTGGTGGCTGTTGCGGAAGTGTTATCACATTGGAATACTTGGTCCAGAGGGAAGATGGGGACGCAGCTTCGAATGTGACAGCTTTGATTACTTTCTGCCAGTTTCTGCTGGTGTCCCTTATTGGACTAAGAGATGTGGTAAATTTTGAAGGGAAACTACCGCGATTGAGGAGATTACAGACCCCTGTGAAGATTTACGTTTTATCCGTGATCCTGTACTATACAAGTTCCATCACTAACAATAGTGCGTTAAAATACAACGTTTCTATGCCAATACACATTGTATTCCGATGTTTCAGCACAGTAATAACAGTTTGTGTATGCCGGGTCTTGACTGGGAGGAGGTACTCAAGCTTGCAGGTGTTTTCGACGACGTTACTTACGTCAGGTGCTGTTCTTGCGTCGCTATTCAAAGAGGACAATTTCCACTGGAACGGCTTGCAAAACATGGTCGGAAACTTCTCTCACCAGATTGTGTACGGCGATTCATCCTTTATGAAGGGCGTTTGTCTTCTCATTTTGTCATCGTTTCTGTCATCTTTCCTTTCAGTTTTAACGGAATGGACCTATACCACGTACGGTAAGCATTGGAGGGAGAATGTGTTCTATCTGCATTTCCTCTCTTTACCGCTCTTTCTGTTCAACCACAACCAAATATGGACCGAGGGAACGCTACTCTTCAACGATACGAAAACGCATACTCTATGTTACGGCCATATCTGTTACTCTGTCCCAAGAAAGGCAATGTACCTACTGGGGAACGTCTTATCGCAATACATTTGCATCAATGGTGTCAGCAAACTGGCAAGCCAGACTGGGGCATTAACTTTGTCTGTAGTACTACTGGTCAGAAGATTTATAAGTTTACTGTTGAGCGTCTATTTGTTCAACAACACTCTTTCCGAGACTGGGTACTTTGGAGTATTCCTAGTGTTTTTAGGCGCTTTAATTTACTTACTGGGGTCCCAAGACGCTACAAGATCAAAAAAAAAAGGTTGGGGAAGGATACCTAGCCGTAAACATACAAAACTATATACCAGTCGTTGCATACATAGATACACCGTGATAACAGCCCTCGTCTTCGAGGTGATCATTGCACAACGTACTAATAGAAAAAATACTGCTTAAGAAAAAACTTTGATGAAAAAGAGAAGTTTCATATAAAGCGACATACTATAGTGTAGCTGCCCTTCTCGACAGAAGCCAAGTAAGCAGATAGGACTCTATAACAATGGAACAGCGGCCAAATAATAGTATGTGTGAATGAACGATGGTTTCCAAATCATTTCGCTAAAATATCTTTGCTCATTCTTACTAACAGACCTTTATTAGACTTCCAATTGAAATACAATGAGTACAAGCAAACTCTGGAGGAATTGCAGAGCAAGATCATTGAGCTCGGACGGGATAAAGATGAGCATGAAGTCGTCTTGAAGACGTTAGAGGAGACTGACCCTGCAAGGAAATGTTATAGAATGGTCGGCGGTGCTCTTGTGGAGAGTGACGTTGAAACTACAAAACCTATATTGGAGACCAAGAGACAGAATCTGACGGATACGATTTCCGGTATGAAGGCGGAGATGATAAAAGTGGCCAACGAATTTGAACAGTGGAAGAAAGATAACAAGATCCAGGTCGTCAGACAGTAGTGACAATAATAGCATTCTCTTCGGAAGAGCCTCATTGCACTCATCCAAGTTCCCACTTTCTGTATTGTATAAAAGTGTTATATCAGTATATGCTGTACATCCTTTATTCAGCGAGTTCTTTTTCCAAGGGGCTGGTTGTAAATCAATTGGTTTTCTTTGTGACAGTAGCTTTCTTGTCCTTTGAAGAGGTGGTCAAAAAGATTATCAAAAACGCGACAAACGAAACGATTACCACGTAGATGGTGGCCATATAGACCCACGCGTTTGTGATGGCCCAACTCCGTAGATATTCATCGTTTGCTAGATGACGGATTGCCCTGACGTCTGCCTCGCGGATAAATGTCAGACCTTCTCTTCTGTAGTCTGTTAAGAAAGTGAACATACCGTGACGGTTCGGTAACTTGAAATCGCCAGTTGTGTAGTATTGCACTTCCCCATCCGTCTCAGCACCAACCATGGTTAGGCGATAGTATGGGTCAACCTGTCTCAGCTCGAACTGAACGTCATCCGCGACAAAGGGCACCCACTTGTCATCAACCCATTCCGATAGACCGACCTTGTAATTGACTTCGTCGTTGACTTTGTACTTTAAAGTATCGTATGGAGTGCCATCAGCATGAGTGTGCAAGGCGCCAGTGCTCTTGATGACAGATTTCTCTTGGAAAGTCCACTTGATCAACTCACTGATGAATTGATCATTGGTGTTGAAGGACTCGTCCTTCAAGAAGTCAACACTGCCGACCCAGGAAGTCCTTGCATTATTCAAACCTTGAAACCCGGTCACGACATAACCTTGCGAACCGGCCTCAATCCAAGGTTCTTCGTCGCCCTTACCATTGATGGTTGCGGTTTGCGACGCTCTTAGAATTGGAACGATCTGTTCACGGTTATCCAATAAAGCCACGGAAGATTTGCCAAATGAGAAACTGGTTTTGCCATCTGGAGATTCGAAGACAAATCTGTTCTGTAGCAAGTTCGAGGACACCTTCAGAACTTCCTCGGCACTGTCGGATTGGAAGTAGTCTACGAGTTGCTGGCCCTTTGGAGATGGATATATACCCAATTGGTTCAAATAATTGCGCAGCGGTTCAGCAACTGCATTGGGAGAGGTCATGGTGAAGATGTTGCCACCTTTGTCGAAAAACTGCAACAGGGCCTTAGAGGAGACTTTCTTGTTCAATAGCTTACCCTTTATAGGGAAAACGATCAGGTTATCATACTTTCTGTCCTCCATCTGGAATAGCTCTATCGTGTCAACATCCTCCTCAGACACATCCACAAAGCTCAATTCGAGCGAATGACCCTTCAAAAGAGTAACGAATTTAGAGTAATCTGCCGAGGGAACGTTTTTGTCGTCATGGACCACTAGAGTTCTTGAACCAGTCAGACTCAGCCCTTGAACAGCAAGTAAACAGCTTGCAAGTAAGGCAAAAACTTGAAACAGCATTTACCTGACAATTGACGCTTTTTTGGATAGCTCTGGCAACGCTCAAAGTTCACTTCTGGAACTAACTACAACTTCACGAAATTCCTGCCAAAGTAAGAATTACGCTGTTTTTTTCACTTCATTTCTAGATATTCTGACATCGCTTTGCACGAAGTTACGAAGTGACAAGAAGGTTCTGGGAACCTTCCAAGTCATAACAGACTGCGTATAGGGCCAGATTATCCTGGATGGGGAGTGTGAGGTTGGACTAAGAACTAAGTCCCGCCTTTTGTTTTTTTGAGATGGTTTGAACCGCTCTGGTTTTGCAGATCTTTGAGACAAGTGAAGATGTACCTTCATAATAAGCCAGAAAAATTGGCAAAGACAGGAAGATTTGCAAATGGAACTAGTAGATGTTATTTGCCCAATATAAAACTGTATTACTTTGTATGTCGGTGAGTGAGAAGCAACCACTGCAATATTTCATGCCCTTCAAAAAACATATATGTCGAAGAAAAGATTGTAATCTCTAGTAGTGAGCTTCTGTTGAAGGACTCATATTTACTGATGTATGCTTATTATCCTGTACCAATGGTTCTAAGGTTTTCAACAAACCCCTTTTTTGCTGAATATAGAAAATGACTATTATAGAGGTGATAAGATATCATCATAGGCGTAAACAAAATGTGAAACGATAATGATACGTGGCAACTATGAAACGTATGACAATTATGCCACGTGGAAGTTAATATGTCGCACTATGAAACATACTCTATTCTGAGAATATCTGGGAAATTCTCATATATATAAAGACTAGTTATATCCATAGTATCGGTCTCTAACTTTCTGAACATACAGAAGAGACCATCGAGCCTTATACTTCTAACGTGTAACTAAGAAGTCAACTTTATTTAAGTCTTTTCTCAATCTCTACTCAAAATGGCTAGTCACGGCGAAAAAGATAATATCCAACAATTTTTGAGTCTTGATATTGTAAGAGCTAAAGCAGATTGTGATTGAATAAACTGTGTAAGGACTCTGATATTGTGTATTTACGCCGTATACTTAAAGTATGTAGTTATCTCAGTTGTGCTTGCTTGTCTATGACTCGTTCGTTAGTTGGGTCTTGGATTTAGAGACGGTCTTGAAAGATGTCGGTTCAGATACCTTGGGGTTTATATATGTTCCGGATAACGGGCCATCCGCATGTCTCGAGTTCGTATACTCAGATGTCGGGTTTAAGATAGTTCACAATACTGTATTAGATAGGGTAACGGGTCATGAGTCCATTCCCAAAGGGAGTTTCCGATTTTTCCTCACAGATATAGAGAGTTTACTTGTAATCTTTTTATGTTTTTTGCAATGAATATGTTATTTCTACCTAAACACTAAGATTTAGGACCCAACGAAGAAACCAGTCTTAGACAAGCAAGCACACTGATATAACTAAATGATTACTTATATGGCGTAAATACACAAGATCAGAGTCCTTACACACTTTTATTAATCATAATCGACTTTAGCTCTTACAATTTGTGGGAGTCCCCGAACATAGCTGACTGGCCACCAATTACACAACGGAACGGAACACTGTGAACCCGGATGTGGGATTTGTTTAATCAGTGCATCCTACAGATACTTCCGGGTCTTACGCTAACACTGGGACTAGAAACAAGTTTGC